>NC_045747.1:34830382-34830541 GCF_008692095.1 Etheostoma spectabile | reverse complement strand
TTAAACAAAGGTATAACGAAGCTGAACTATACATAAACAAGAAAACAACTTATGGCAGGTTGGGAGGCGAGGAACAAAGGGGAACGCCTGTTGGCTTCCCTCTGTCTCTCTCCGACGGTCGCCATGCTGCTCCCTTAAATAGACGGCGGTGCGCAGCTG
>NC_045747.1:34830164-34830372 GCF_008692095.1 Etheostoma spectabile | reverse complement strand
GACGTAGCTGCCTCCACCAACCAGCTTCGAGCAATGGCACAGCCTATTTGCATAGAGAGAAAAACAGGACATACACACACACACACCGCGAGACAACAAATACGACCCCGGTCGTAACACCGGAGTGGTGGTTCCCCTCTTCAAAAAGGGGGACCAGAGGGTGTGTGCCAATTAAAGTGGTATCACACTTCTCAGCCTCCCTGGTAAA
>NC_045747.1:34811420-34830081 GCF_008692095.1 Etheostoma spectabile | reverse complement strand
TCATGGAACAACGGATCAGATCTTCATTCTCGCAAGGATCTTGGAGGGACCTGGGAGTATGCCCATCCGGTCTACATGCATTTTGTGGATCTAGAGAAGGCATATGACCGGTGTGTATGGGGTGAGGGGGTTCCTTCTCAGGGCCATCCAATCTTTGTATGACCAAAGCGAGAGCTTTGTCCGGGTTCTCTGCAGTAAGTCGGACTCGTTTCAGGTGAGGGTTGGCTTCCGCCAGGGCTGCACTTTGTCACCAATCCTGTTTGTGGTATTAATGGACAGGATATCAAGGCACAGTCAGGGTGGGGATCTCATCGCTGCTTTTTGTGTATGATGTGGTCCTGATGGCATCATCGGCCCGTGACCTTCAGCACTCACTGAATTGGTTGGCAGCCGAGTGTCAAGCGGCTGGGATAAGGATCAGCACCTCCAAATCTGAGGCCATGGTTCTCAGCAGGAAACCAATGGAGTGTCTTCTTCAGGTAGGGAATGAGTCCTTACCCCAAGCAAAGGAGTTTAAATACCTTGGGGTCTTGTTCGCAATTGAGGGGACAATAGAGCAGGAGATTGGTTGGACAATTGGCGGAGCGGGTGCGGTATTACATTCAATTTATCGCACCACTGTGACAAAAATAGAGCTGAGCCAGAAGACAAAGCTCTCGATCTACCAGTCAGTTTTCATTCCTACCCTCACCTATGGTAATGAAGGCTGGGTCATGACCGAAAGAACAAGATCCAGAGTACAAAATGTGTTTCCTCAGGAGGGTGGCTGATCTCCCTTAGACATAGGGAGAGAAGCTCAATCATCTGAGAGGAGCTCGGAGTAGAGCCGCCGCTCCTTTGCGTCAAAAGGAGCCAGTTGAGGTGGTTTGGGTATCTGGTAAGGATGCCTCCTGAGCGTCTCCCAAGGGAGGTGTTCCAGGCACGTCCAGCTGGGAGGAGGCCTCGGGGAAGACCAAAGACAAGGTGAAGGGATTGTATCTCCAACCTGGCCTGGGAACGCCTCGGGATCCCCCAGTTGGAGCTGGTTAATGTGGCTCAGGAAAGGGAAGTTTGGGGTCCCCTGCTGGAGCTGCTCCCCCCGCGCCCCAATACCAGATAAGTGGATTAAGATGGATGGATCGTTGTATTAAATTGATCGCCAACTATTTTGACAATCCACTAATCGGTTTGAATCATTTTTTTATATAAAAAAGTAAAAATTAATTGTCTGCGCTTCCGAAAAAAGGGGAATATATTTTCTTCACACGTCTGTGACAGTAAACTGAATATCTTTGAGTTGTGTACAAACATCACATATGAGACATCATCCTGGGCTTTGGGGAACCCTGATCGACATTTTTCACAATTTTCTAGTATTTTAGACAAATCAAGATAATAATCAGCACAATAATCAACACTGAAAATATCTGTTTATTGCAGCCGTAGCTCACATGTCAGTTGTCTATTGTGGATGTCCTGGATGAAAGAAAATCCTCACTGACCCTCTGAAGAAGCTGTGATATTGTCCTAGAAGGCAGTGATGCAGCCATTCAGAATGTTCTTCATGGCACAGCTGTAGAACTCAAATTTACAGCTCCTGGGTGTAGATCCCATTACAGGATCTTTGGATTGTGCACACCGAGGAGCTAAAAAGCACTGACTTTGTCTTTCTACCTCTGTTAATGGCATTGGTGGTGGTGGTGGTTTAAGGATACTCAAATACTTTTACCTAAGTAACATTTTCATTGCAAGACTTTAACTTGTAACAGAGTATTTTTTACTTAAGTAAAGGGTCTGAATATTTCCTCCACCACTGTTTAATGTAAAAAGGCTCACATGTAATTACCCACTGTCGGCTTGGACTTATTGATGTGAAGGGTTTTCTGACTAACACCACTGCGACTGATCTCTTTACATCTGCCCTACGGGCCGACCCGCATCCGCTGGAGATCAAGCCAACAACTGTTGTGGTGACGGTGAGCTTCGGGGGGCATGGGTCATGGGATGGTGGTCAAAGAGTACAACAGACAAGAGGGAACAAAACAACTGATAGTAGTTGCTTTGTAACTTGATTTGATTTAAAGAGTAAATACGATGTCATGTGATGGGTAACTGTCATGCTCAAATGATTCACATCCTGGTATTCAATTTAATTAAGGATATATCCTGCCTACAACCATGACAATGTCATGTCATACTGCTGTCACATGAAGCCAGGGGTTAACTTTGATGAAGAGTGTGTTAAGGTGTGTCTGGGGGTCAGTTGTGGAAAAATGTTTCTTAAGTAGGTATTTATCTTCACTTAGTTTCTGCGTGCAAAAGTTGGAGAAAAAAAACAATCCTCTGAACATAGCCATACTGAGAAATACAGAGAGAGTTGTGTGGAGCTGATGGTCTTAATTAGCTTTGTATCAACTCATTTGGCAATGGCTTGAATGTTATGGACGTTCATTTATACATAAAAGTTACTCATTGATGCGTTAAAATAAATGCTTGAGGTATTGTGAAGCTTTTTCCACAACAAATAGGCTATTAAAATTAGTAGCATTTCTGACCCAAATGTATTCTTTCTTGAATTATTATACAATGTTAAACATTAGGAATCATTTAACTTGGATGTATTCACGCCTTGGTATGAAAGCCCTCACTACTTTTCATTATTCATTATTTGTCCATGTCACACATTAGCAGGTCAAATGGCCAAGAGGCTTGTGAACTAATACACAACTGTTGTTGTGTTTGCTTGTGCTGCTTAAGCTAATGAACTCAATGTAGAAGTACAGAGGGGTTGCCTGAGGGCAAGGCCTCAATAAGAGAGGAAGAAAGGCCCTTTAAGAAGCAGTGGCTGAAGCCTATTTTTTGCCTACAGAGCCATGTTGTTCCTGGTATTTATCCCTTTCTTAGAAAATAACATATGGATGTTTGTCAACAGTAAAAAACAGGAAGGTTCCGGTTAATGTTGCTCAATTTGACAAGAATTTAAGGTTAACTCAAAAAAATCGGAAAGCCACCTGAACTTTGGCGGGCACCAGAACTATCCCGATGAACCGTCATCAATATAGACTGACGCTTTAGTGATGTACCTAGTCAAGCTTACCCGGGTTACGTTTGAATCTCAAATTTCATGGAAGTGTACAGACATCTCCACCTTTAGAAGAGAAATGTAAAAACACCTCTCTAGTGACAAACTGTGCACGGATATGAGTCAATATAGTTAAGGTCTGACATTATAAGGGACAATACACATAGGAAAAACACATTTTTGAGTGGAGGGGGACTTTAATATTGAATTTCTAAATAGATGAAATGCTATTAAACTAATTCATTCACTCAGATGAATGAAATGGATCTGGAATGGAAACCACTGATTGGAATCATACTTTACTAATAGACAAACAGTGCATGTCCTTCACACTGTAGCCGACTCTGACACACACACACACACACACACACACACACACACACACACACACACACACATACACACATCAAATTCTATTCCATTATCCCATACTCCAGGCTAAGTTTTTCATTAACATCTCTGTGTGTGTTTGTGTGTGTTTGTGTGTGTGTGTGTTTGATCCAGCATGCTCCATGACTCAGAAATCAGAGAAGGGAGGGGTCAGGGCAGGAGGAAGTGCTGACAAGAACATGTGCAGGCTCAATGACACTGAGAAACATAAACACACAGAAAAAAGCGACAATCCCATGTTGATGTCACATATTGAGTCATCCCAAGCTGTCCTCTGATTTCTATGGCCATCTGCCCTCATTGCTCCTAATCCAGCTAAATCCACTACAGACATCCCCCCCCCCCCACCCACACACACACAGACACACACCCACATACACACACAATAATACAAATCCATCTGCTCACATGAGGATACACACATGCAAATGGGACACAGGTTCAACTCCCCAGGTAGATTCTACTTTTACACAGTGCTGGCTACATTATCACAAGGATAGGGGTGTAACGGTACATCCATCTGAATCAATATAATCGATGCAAAGTGAAATATCTATAGATATTTTTTTAAATATTAAAATGTGCTTTTATTGTGAAATTCCCACTTTATATTTATTCTTTTTATTAAAAAACATTTTATTTTTCATTTGAATGACTGGAAGAGCTCAATGATAACAAAAAAGTGAAATTCTATTCAAGTTGCTTTTTATAAGTTAGTATAAATGTAACTGACTGTGTTAAATGTGCACAAGATATTGTCAAATATTAATTGCAGGAACCAGAAACTGGCAGAATTTGAGATATCAGCAAAGTATTGCATCGTAGTTCGAAGAATGATTATATCATATTGTGATAAAATTTTGATTCATAATCCTATTGATGGCAATACCAATCCTCTCTTTCTGCTGAAAGCATTAATGCCCATGCAGCATTCCTTTGTATGAACAATGAGTCAGGAGAAAACTAGCTGTGCATTGCCAAAACCACAGCGCTGGAGGCAAAGATGGTGCACTTTGAAATTAAGATTGTGGGGTTTTATACCCATCCAGTAAGCCAGACTAGATAAAACCGTTTCATTTTGCCATCTTTAATCAGTTGATACAGAATAACTTTGGCATTGTTGTTGCTCTAGCGTGCAGGAGCTAACTGGCTAAACTTGATAGCAATTGTTGAGCTTGTTCGCTTGCACAAAAAATATAAACTTAATGTTCGCTTTCACAGGCCATGAACGCTCCTCACCTAAACAAACTTTCCATCTCACCTCATACGCTGAACTTTTAAAAACACGAAACAAGGAAAACATCCGGTGTTTCACCTAAACTCAACAGCACCTGCAAAGAAATTACCATATTGAAAATAAAAGCTTAGAAACAGCCATACACAAAAAGGCAGGGAACATACTGTATGATTGGCTGAAATGTGAGAAGGGCGAAGACAACACCACTGTCATGAAGCGTGACAGAATTGAATTGGAAAATGAGAGTGTTATTGGGAAACATGCCATTATAAAACAAAAACAATTTCGAAAAAGGTAATTTTTAAATGAAAACATCTATATTGAAATATAGAGAGTCCTATAAAAACAGCAATTAAGAACAATGAAAAAACATGATACGTGATACTGAGTTGAGTTTGAATCATTTCTAAAAAAATATTTCACAACTTATTGTTTCAATAATCATTTTACAAATGTATTCATGTGATTATATTTCACACTGTTTTTGTCTATCTGTGTAACTATGGCCTCATATTCTTTAACATCCTGGGTGAGTAGTGTGGGACTTTAACTTAGCTCAGTGTTTGTTTTCAGTGTCTTGTTGTTTAGTGAAGCCAGGACGGCAGCATGTGTGTGTGGCGGCACGTGCGGGAGAAATGGAGGGAGCACAGATGGCCGCGTGACAGTGTTCTGTTTTCCTTTTTAGCTCTTCAAAAAAATACACTAAACACACTGTACAGCCTCCCCCCCCAGATATCCCTCCACCCAGCCTTTTCTTTTTCTATTTATATAGCTCATGCTGCACAATTTATGTCATCTGTTATTAATATTTTGTTCTCTTTCTACTCTCACTTTCAATATAAAGCATCAAGTCACTGAGAAACGCATCCATACTTCTGTCTACCCTTGTACATCATATTCAAAAACTATACCCAGTTGTGTGAGTCAAAGTGCTTTGAGGACTCAAATGATTTCAACTTGTGTTGATGCACCTCGTCCATCCATCCCTCCATCCATCCATGACTGCAGCGATTCTTTCAACTGGACTTGTGTCAAATCCACCGTTAATCTCTTTTTCTTTTACATCAAAGACGACTAGCGCACACACACAGACACAAACGCACTCACCCTTTCTCCTCTCCTTCTGATGAGTTACTATCCTGCTTGTTGGACATTGGCTCCATGTAGTCTCAGTCCCGTCCAGCGACCAATCACAGGACAATGAGGCGGACCTCGACTTCGCCAGCCTGCTCAGCATTTGCCGGCGGCCCCTTCAATAGACAGCCATCGGAGAATCTAGGCAGCGATTGGCTGAAATGAGCATCGCGGGCAGGACATCAGTGGAAACATGAGAAAGATGGGGGGCAGATATAGAGAGAGAAAAAAGCCACAGTAAGAAAAAGAAACAATAGTGCTAGCTGATGTTGGCTAATATTGCACACTGTTGGCGCCGTCGGGGGGCTGAAGACAGGCAATGTTAGATGTTAGAGGTTTAGTAATGAAACATAAAAAATCTTGAGCTCAAATTTGACTTTTGACCTCTATTTTGAAGTTACTGCACTCTGCCTTTGTATTGTCTGCAAAAGTGAGTAACTTTTATCAACATTATCAATATTTGGTTGCTGATAACCATTTACAATATCATTATAGTAACACCTGCATTAAATCTAGTTATCATAACATATATTTCTCATGATTTACATTATAGCCATCTACTTTTGGCTGTCCTGTACCCTAACTGAATTTGAGCGTTCCAAAACAAGTCAAAGAGCGGTAACTGGTCTTACGGTGTTCTACCTTGGTGTCTTCTGGGCTTTTGAAAGTTACTGTTAAGACAACCCTTTATTTTATTTATTTTTAAAAACAACACAATTGGCTCAAGATACTTATCCACATGATAAAGGATGTCTTGAATGTCCCAAAAATATCATGAAGTAATTTTTGACAAAAAACAAAATCTGCCGTTTGCCTTTGCAGGGCAGTACAGTACTGCATGTGTTAGAGGAAACTCTGGCTGGCAAAATCTAATTTACTATAAGCTATTTACAAGTTCTCTGACAAGATATAAGGGTAAATTGTACTCTGCAATTTTAATTAATTTTTTTCCCAGCTTTTTATCCCCTCTTTATGGTTCACAGCTACATTCAGATTAACAGCAGGCAAATGTATGTTTCTTTGCCAGGTTGTTGTATCTTTAACACATTTTAATGTGTATTAAAACTTATTTATGCTCCAATTTTGAGGAAAATAAAGAGTTTCAACATTTTATTACTGTAACTTCTACTGCGTCTTTTAATATTCTATCTAAATCTCCATCCCAATTGTTGTATGTTCTTTTTTCATTGCTTTTTGCTGCTCTGCATGTTTGCATGTATTAATACAACATGCCACAATTTAATGATATAGGGCTTATCACGGCCTACCCTGGCTGTAGATAGATAGGTGGGCCAATGCATTTTTTGTGTCAGTGCATGCATTGTTTTTGTCCGGTGCAACACCGACAGCGCCGCCGCTAGTGAATGGAATCCTATGTTGCCGGTTAGCATGTTGTGACTAAACGTCAGCCAACAAAAAAACAAAAACAACCTAACTACTTTTTGTGGCCTGCCAATTCACGACAAGTACAAATAGCCCAATGTAGCAATGCTTCAGCTGTGCTTCCACCCAATAAAGTCCCAAATTAATATCTGCATATTTTTTGTTGGCTCACTTTTACTCACAACATGCTAACCGGCAACATAGGATTCCATTCACTACTTTAGGCTAACTAGTGGCGGCGCTGCCGGTGTTGCACCGTACTAAAACAATGCATGCACTGAGACAAGCAATGCATTTGCCCACCTATCTACAGCTACTATAGGTGAGACCATGGTAAGCCCTATTTCAACAAACAGTGGCGTGATCCTTGGCTGTGTTGCTTGCTGACGTGGCTGAGTGCACAAGGCCTGCACAATACATCCTTTTTTTATCGTCAACGATTTGAACTAAGGAGCCTGATTCAATGGTCAATCTCACAGTCGAATTGTTGCAGTGCTTATGAAACAAAGGATCATTCCTGTTTAGCATGATATATACTGTATATCATATATATATATATATATATATATATATATATATATACACACACACGTACACATACATATGGGGTGCTAAATGTCTGATTTGAAATTGTATTGTTTGGTTTGTCCCAGTAAATTTTTATATATAATCTATTTTGGTATAAATATTAGCCTATTAATAATATTGATAATAACAAGGTAAGGGTACTCATGTGGAAGAACATCAGAATTGCCAGTAATCAGTACCGCTGAGTACTGGCCCATTTCAGGCACTGATTTACTGCTAATGACTGACAATAACTCAACATTTGTCTTCATGCCCTGACCACAGCATGTTTCCTTGGATCAGGGAGGCTCCAAAATCATGGTTGCAGCTGTCGCAGTGGTCCTGCAATGCCCTATTATATCCTGCTGCGCTCTGCAATGCCCAGCTATGTCCTGCTGTGCCTTGTAATGCCGTGCAGGCATTACAAGGCATGACTGGCTGGAGAGAGTGAGCATTTTTCAGACAGATGTGTCATCTGACATCCTCATCACTAAAATCAAATCAAACTCAACTTTGGCTCTTACTAGACCAAAATCTCTAATTATGTTATAATGTGGTGTAAATGATCAAAAATACACTCCTTCTTATTTATCATTTCTAACTGTGTGTCTGTGTTTCTATGAGTCCATGAGTTCGAAGTAGATTATGATCAGATGTTAAAATATTAGTCTAGTCATAGTTCAGTGCATGTGTGTCAGATTTGTCAACTCACTATTACTTTCAGTGCAACCATACTATAAAATAACTAATAATGAAGACCTGTCACTCTTCATGCATGAATAAAAACCACAACTCTGTCACGTTTTAGCCACCTCAGATGGATGAACAATACAATCTGAGGTGCAGAGAGTGCCAGATGAGGGCACCAGATTCACCACAACACAGGTCTGGACATATACTGTATGGGACCTGAGCCAACCTAGCTCCTGCATAGAGCCTGCCTTTTAAAAGCCTGCTCTCTCATCTTTCGGCATGTCCACTGTAAAAAATTGAATAAAGTTGCTTATGAAGAGTGGCTGATTCCTTTAACATTGATTTGTATACATGACAGAAATACTTGTACATGCATGCAGAATGTGTACAACTGTGCATGTGTATTAGTAGCAATGCTACAGTTCAGAATCAATTTTCGATGAGCCTGGCAGAAGTGGAGTGCAAAAAATGCATTTTTAACAAGAAAGAAGCACTAGATGTTATTGTCAGGTCAGTCCCCAGTCATAGAGTATCACACTTTCTAACCAAACTTTGTGGAAAATTTTGTATTTTCAAGAGTTATGGTGCATTCCTTTTGAACTCAGAGACAGAAATTTTGAATGGAATGCCCCCTGATGTCAGATTTCTGACTCGGGAAGCCGGAAAACCGTGCAATACCCCGAACAACGCCAACCTCAATATCCAACATGGCTGCTCCGAGCATCAACAGTAGTGAAAGCTGTAGTAATATACAGTTTATTAGCACTTCTGTCTTATTTTTGTCTCATTAAATCATTCGTACACACAGTATTGTCCAACTTGGTTTGTATACCAAAAAAAAGTGTAATGCGTTGTTATAAACAGGTATTGTTAATGTAACGCTAGTGAATGTTTGCGTTAACTATTAACTAGTCGTGATTACATACTAGTACTTTCGGGGCGTGGATAGAGCAAGAGCACGGAGACAGCTTCGACGGCCGGTAACTTGGTCCATTTCTTTTTAACACACTTCTTCCAGTGTAGAACAGCTCAAGACTCATAACATACATACTTCAGCATCTCATCAAATCCCTCCGCCAACTTGTTAACTGAATTGCAGGCAGGGTAGGCCTACAACATGTTAAATAGCTCCCTGGTTAAATGAAGGAACAGAATACACTATGAAGCTACAAATGATGGAAATATTACTTATTTCAGTAACTCTAAATATTCACAAAATAAATCTCATCTTACATTAACAATGGCAAACCTGGCAAATCCCCCTGGTTATTCCGACTTGCTGTACTGGAACGCAGTTTACTCCTGTGTGACATTATTCTTAGCACCAGTTTCCAACTTCCAAGGTAAATGGAACGCGGCATTACACCCCAAAGCTTTTGCGTTAACAACATCTGATTTGTTTGTTTGATTTCATTTCACAGTCGAATGTGAAGCGGCTGGCATGAGGATCAGCACCTCTAAATCTGAGGCCATGGTTCTCAGCAGGAAACTGTTAGAGTGCCTTCTTCAGGTAGGGAATGAGTTCTTACGCCAAGTGAAGGAGTTTAAATACCTTGGGGTTATGTTCGCGAGTGAGGGGACCACAGAGCAGGAGATTGGTCGGAGAATCGGAGCAGCTGGTGCGGTATTACATTCAGTTTATCGCACCGTTGTGACAAAAAGAGAGCTGAGCCAGAAGGCAAAGCTCTCGATCTACCGGTCAGTGTTCGTTCCTACCCTCACCTATGGTCATGAAGGCTGGGTCATGACCGAAAGAACAAGATCCAGGGTACAAGCGGCCAAAATGGGTTTCCTCAGGAGGGTGGCTGGCGTCTCCCTTAGAGATAGGGTGAAAAGCTCAGTCATCCGAGAGGAGCTCGGAGTAGAAACTCTGCTCTTTCGCGTCGAAAGGAGCCAGTTGAGGTGGTTTGGGTATCTGGTAAGGATGCCCCCTGGGCGCCTCCATAGGGAGGTGTTCCAGGCAGGTCCAGCTGGGAGGAGGCCTCGGGGAAGACCCAGGACTAGGTGGAGAGACTATATCTCCAACCTGGCCTGGGAACGCCTCAGATCCCCCAGTCGGAGCTGGTTGATGTGGCTCGGGAAAGGGAAGTTTGGGGTTGCCTGCTGGAGCTACTGCCCACGCGACCTGATACCGGATAAGCGGATGAAGATGGATGGATGAATGGAACATAGGATTTGTATGAACCAATTTTACCTAAACATGGTTTGAAAAATATACTGTTTATGAATTGTTTAACAGATACTTTGTCAAGCATTTTGTAGTGAGTATAACAGTACAATGGCAGATAAACTAACTCTTTGAAGCACCTTAAGATGTTTATTGTATGACAGCTACTAACGATTACTTTCACTACTGGTCAAAAGTTTGGGGTCACTTAGAAATTTCCATTGCACTCCATTATAGACAGAATTTCAGCTGAGATCAGTTGCAGATCAGTTTTTTTTAAATGATATCAGATTAGTAAACAGAATGTGCCTTTGGAACATTGGATGACTGGTTGCTAATAATGGGCAATGTAGATATTGCATTAAAGATCAGCCTCCTACTCAGAAAGAATATGATGGAGTGGTATGGAAATTGGTAAGTGACCCCGAACACAACTTCCTGACGTTCAATGTGATGTCTTCAAATGTCCATCCAACACCCCCAAACTAATGAATTTACATTTTTCACTATCTTTGATCAATCAATTATTTTACGATTAATTGATTGATCTTTTAGTCTTTAAAATATTTTAGGAAATAGTAAACAAATTGTCGAGGAGTTTCCCTAACCTTAATGTGTCTTTAAATTATTAAATTTTGTCCATAAAAAGGACAAAATCAAGATTTTTTAATTTAAGTGTTAACAGAAAAAAGTAGCAGACTTTCAAACATGAGAGGCTGGAACCAAAGTGTCTGTGTTTAATGTGTCTTTGTTTAATGAATGACTTTAAGGATTAATTTGTTATGAAAATAACACGTAATTCATGTACTAATACATTTAAATTGAAAGTGTCAGTCTTGTTTTTTTAATGGGAATTGTGGATAATAATAATCAAGAAAGAATAAATGGCTTTATTCTTTATAACAGTATCTGACAGTTAGTTTCTATTTTTTGATGCTTTGAATGCATATACCTTGCTACAATAAAGACAGCTGAGCTCCACTTCTCCAGATGTGACAGTAGATGGCAACAGAGTGTGGAGATTAGATGGACCATGTATACACATCCAACACCAACAATAAAAAGATCTAATGATTGCATTTGATTGCTACTTGTTAAACTCACAATCAATTTGAGTTGGGAGTGCTTCCAGGAGGTTTAATATAGCCCAAGCTGTTATCAGATCAGGTAAGTGATCCAGTGATAGCTGTCTATACATTCATGTGTACACTGTAGACAAGAACCGCTAACATCTCATGGTGCCAATTGGTAAAAAAAAAAAAAAATTGGCAAAAATAACAGGGCTTAAGTTGTAGCCACCAGCTAACTACCAAATTCAATGGCAATGCCCCTAAATGATAACTGTAGGTTAAAAACTGTAAGATGCAGTTGTCTAAAATTTCAGTGTCAGATGTTAAAACCCCTGTTTTAAGTTACCTTTGCCAAGCGGAAGATAACCATCTGGCACTAATACATATTGACTGCTGGCAAAGTTGAGTTTAGAGGACTGCGGGAAGTTAAAGTTTCAGAGAGCTGCAAAGACTTACCCCAGATTTTTAGATTTTTGTGAAACAGTTATGTTACTAAACAGAATTAAAATGCCTGTATGAAAGCTACAAATACTTAAAAATTAACAGCTTTAATAAATACTACTAAAGCTGCAAGCTGCAAGCTTTAATAGTATTATACTACATAATACTATTAAAGCAGCCAGCTTTAATAGTATTATAGTGTTGTAACACGGTGTAATGATGATGTACCACTTGAACAAAGTGCATAAACTTCAGAACTATCTGAGGGAAACTTCCCCCACCCCCGGATTGCACCCCTACAGACCGGGCTGGTAAAGTTAGTGTTGAAGGAACCTGTACATCCCGGCAACGTCAGTCCCCTCAGAGCGGGTGTTTCCACACATCATGTCAAAATGCTTCACTTTCTCAACAAAAATCTGTAGAGTATAGTTGTCAGGGAGTTACTAGTTATTTTTTATGAGGCTTTGTTAATTAGCCTAATTTATTGTCAGGTGTGCTAATCTATCTCACCCTTTTTCTTAAGTCTATATGCCTTGGATCATTTTGAGTTACATTTTGACAAAACCTGTCAGATCTAAGTATTAATATGTTTTTGGTTAGGTTATTAAGTAATTTTTTAACGTGATTCTTTTTTTTATTATTTTGAAACAAACAAGGATCTCTGCTTCAGAATGCCAGCTTTTAGCTGCAGGTTCCACTTCTTTCGAAAACCGCAGCGCATATATCTATATAGTATAGTTATTCTTCTTGTAATAATTATCTCATCAAGGAAAAACACGCTGTATTTTTGTATTTTCATTGCATTTTTAATTTATAAAAAGTTAAACAAATAGTGAATTTAACATAAAAATATTAATGATTAATCAATAGTTGATCGTTACTTCTCCAATCAACTAAGAAAATGTAACCGAAGGCCCATCCCCAAAGTAAAGGTTCCCCAGTAGCCAAAACAATCTGATGGCGTTAAGCATCAAATGTTTTCTAGACCTGAAAATAGTACTTAGTACTAAAAAAACAATCCTAACTCTAGGTAGAGAAGCCCTTTTCAGAGCTTTTAACTGTATCACACAGCCTGTGTCAGCAGAGTTTAGAGCTGCAAAGAATTAATCGATTAATCAATTAGTTGTTAACTATAAAATTAATCAACCAACCATTTTGATAATAGGTTTGAGTTATTTTCTATGAAAAAAGAAATTCTCTGATAGCAGCTTGTTAAATGTGAATATTTTCTAGTTTATTCACCCCTCTGTGACAGTTAACGCAATATCTTTGAGTTGTGGACAAAAAAAGACATTTGCGGACATCATCTTGGGCTTTGGGCAACACTGATCGACATTGTTCACCATTTTGTAACATTTTATGGACCAAACAACTAATGGATGAACCGAGAAAATAATCAACAGATAAATCAATAATGAAAACAATTGTTAGGTGCTTCCCTAATAGAGTTTGTTCAGTTGTCATTGAAGTGGAAGGTTGCCATGGAGTCATTGAGTTACCAAGTGAACTAAGACAAAGTCCTGTTTGCATTTATTTACAATCTCTAGACATCAAGTCCATGTCTGATGATTATGAGACAAGATTTCACATTATTAAGTGTGAATTTATAGATGACTCAATGAATGTCAAAGTTACAGCTGTCACTAAATAAGTACTGTATATACAGTATATGACGCCTGAGTAATCTCTAAACATTATGAAACAACATAATGGAACACTGGAACCCAGACAGTCCAGACAAAGAGTACAGACACCCTAGTGTTTGAATGTCATTTTGGAATGTCATCATGTTGTTACTGATGTAAACCTTTTTATTCCTCCTTTCCCTGCCTGCGCTCACCTTCACCTGATTGAATTACCACAGTCCCTTGACATTTAGTTAAAGAAAACAGTTTCTTCCTCTGTCAAACTGCTGTGTGCATGTGATGAAACAGTTATTCTAAAATTAACCTATATACATATATTTGAAATAGACAGGTAAACCTAATTCCATAGGCATGCCTTCCCTCCTAACAGGTCGCCCCCAGATAGTTAGAGTTGGCACTACATACTCAGGCTGTATAGTGCTAAACACCGGAGCACCCCAAGGCTGCTGTCTCAGTCCCTTATTTTATAGTCTGTACACATATGACTGTAGGGCAAAACATCCCACTAATAGTATTGTGAAATTTGCAGACGACACTACTTTGATAGGACTCATTGACAGCAATAATGAAACTGCCTACAGGGATGAGGTGTGTAATTTGATCAAGTGGTGCCGTAAAAATAATTTGTCCCTTAATGTGGAGAAAACTAAGGAGGTCATCATAGATTTTAGGAAGAACAAATTCACACATACACCGGTCTACATTAACAACTCTCCTGTTGAAATTGTCAACACGTTTAAATTCTTAGGCATCCATATTTCAGACTCCCTCACATGGTCGTTTCATATCAGATGTGCCATTAAGAAGGCACATCAGAGGCTATATTTTTTGAGGTGTCTTAAGAAATATGGTATGTCTCTTAATATTCTACAGAAATTCTACCATTGTACAATTGAGAGTATATTGACAGGTAACATTGTAGTGTGGTTTGGTAGGACTACTTCACATGATCGTAATCTTCTGACAAAGGTGGTCAAATCTGCGTCTAAAATCATCGGCGTTCCACTTGAACCATTGCAACATTTTTACTCATTACGCCCTCATCTTCATCAAGTGGGTGACAAGTGAAGAGTGAGTGGACAATAGAGGAGCTACTCTATGGAAAATGTGACATTTTGTAAGCAATAAAAAGGGATTTAAATGCATTTAGTCCAGCTGAAAGGAATAAATTGGCTTCATGACTAAGAATTATGGAAAGAAGTGGTTAATGAGCAAGTGAAGGAAATATTATATATTTATATAGGATTTTGTTATAGTGGAAAAGGGAGGAAGGTTTTTTCCTGATTTTAGACATCTTGGCTTTAAACCGTCCCTGTAATCTATTAACGAATAACACAAAGTTCAATGTACAGAGTTTAATGAAGAGACAACCATCCTGGGGTTACATTGATACAAAAGAAAACTTATAAACAAGATGCTTCTCAGGCAAGTTCTGAAGATGCAACTTTTTTTCAAGATTTGATGGTGATCGAGGATAATGATTCCATCAGGAAGTGTAAGTCAAACCGAATCAAAAATGTGTTCTGTTCAATGTCTGTGTTCAGATTTGAGTTAGGTAGGACTCCGAGGAGTATGATCCTTGAGGTGAATTGCAGCAATTGAGCACTAATGGTTTTAAAGTACCTCAGCTGCCTCCATTAAGTGTGTTGCATAGCTCTTGTAGCTTTGCAGCTCCGTGTTGACAAGCGGTTTCAAATCAACGGGCCAAACTGCCACAAATAATTTCCTAGTGTTTTGAAAACACCAGCATGCACCTGTCCTTTTCACCCCATCTTTGCTTCATGTCTCTCCCTCTGCTTTCTTCCACGGCCCCCTGCTGGGGAGGCACCTCACAAGTTAAAAAAAAACCTTGATCACAGATTAATAAAAAAGACAAAAGTGAATAGCAGCTCTACTTTAATTCCTTTACAATTATTCAAGCATATTAAAGTTTTATGTGTGCATCAAAATTATCCCTTTTAGAGCACATTCATGTTGAAAATCGTATTCTTTATAGATTTTATGAAAAATTTCAACATTTCACAGATAATGAAAATAGCAATCTATAGCTGCATAATTATGGCCAAAATGATAATCACGATTATTTTGATCAATATTGTGATCACGATTATTATCACAATTATTTGTTGATTTTAACCAAAACAAATGTTATAGTCACATAGGCTATTTATAACTGGTTTCACATCCATATTGTGAAACATACAACTTTTTATGTTGAAGTTGTATGTTGTTTAGACATACAGCTGCTTGTTTTCAACTATAACTGATTAAAAGAGCTAGGGAGAGAGGAGGAGTGCGATGCACGTTTATGCTACTCACAGGGTGACGGCTGATTCACAATGAATGGGTCCATCACGGGTCGAATGGCGGGTCAGCGGAGTTGCACACATCGTGTATATGAAAAGTCTGTATCGTCACTGCGCTGTATTTTTATGAACTATGATATTCTGTCCATGGGTCCCATCTCTCGCCCAGTTCCAGAAGGCTCCGTCTCACACGCTGTTACTCTCCCAACTGAAGTTAGTTGCATTCAATAACTTCTTCTGTGTTTTTCGCCGTGGCAGCCGCGATGGCAGATAGTTTACCAGCGGAAATACAGGTTTGCCTCCCATGCTTAACAATATACAGCTGTTTTAGTTACAATTAAAACTGTAGACAAATATCAGAAGTGTGGATCGGCGGCCGCTGTGTGGCGGTGCGGAGAGTAAGAGGAGAGAGAGTAGAGGGGAGATCCAACACAGGCACGGCTTTACAGAAGAAATGGGTCATGTAACGTAAAAATTAAAACATATCGATATAAACACTGCAGCAGGTGCGAGGACATTAGGTGCACCGGTGCAACCTAGAGGAAAAATAATAGTCGGGCTTGAGCCCTGTGAGCTAACAGACGTTAACTTGCACCGACTAGCACTGCTCACTGCTGTTATCTGAATAACACAGACGGGAAAAAATATTGCGTTTACTGGTAAACTGGTAAACCTTGAGACCGACGTATGACTGACTGCGATCTGTTGAATTTTCCTCCCGTTACTCTGTCCTCTGTGACTGTCTACATCTAGAAACTCAGCTGCGCGGTGCAGGGAAACAACTTTGACTGGCTCATGATCAGAAAGTTGTTTACGGAGCGGTAGATTGGCTTTGCAAAAAAACTCAGTGTTCTATGAAATGACGCATTTAAAAAATTTGCTCGATCACACAAATTTGATCGTGGGAAGTCAAAATCGTGATCATGATTAAAATTCGATTAATTGTGAAGCCCTAGCTGCAGGTGTAATTTTAAGATTAAAGTGATTTTGACAAATTTAGTTGCAAAAAGGTATCTACTGCTACACATCTGGTGGCCTGAGGCACTGACATAGATGAAACACCTGTCCACATGTCCTGTGTGTTGAACACATTGAACGTTCTATCTTTTCTGTAGGAGGTCTAAACTGCAGACAAAGACCCTTCTTTTTTCTGTTAAATTAAACAACGTTTAAGCAACGTACAATGTTGTGCTGTAACGTTCACATGTAATGTTAGGGCAAACAGACACATTTGCATAACATCAAACAATAAAGAAACTGTTATGAATAACACAATGCCCATGTTCTTTGCTGTACAAACATGCGCGCACACATACACACACACACACACACACACGCAACATCCAAAACAAAGACTGACCTTCTCAAATCAAAGCTCTACAGCTTTCTCTCCCCTCTGTCTCCATATCCCTGTAGCCTCTCATCCTTCACCTCTCTCCTGTTTCCATCCCCTCCATCTTCCCTGTTCTCTGTTCTCTCCCTCTCTAATGAGGGCTTCCAAGAATGCAAGTCTGCTGGCTGACCTTCCCTTAAGCCTCTCCTCTCTGTTTATGTGGATGATGTTGGAATGACTGCGCTCCCCCTCATCTTTCTGTCCACTGTTGATGCTATTCATTTAGCAGAAGCTGTGGCCTTGCCACATAATTGACCCTGCTGCTGGACACATGTAGGAACAATCATACCTTGATGATGATACCCAAGCAAGAGCAACAAAACTGGACTGATGGACTGACTGGCTAAATAATTCAACTGCATTGCTTTTATTGCATTTTCTTAATTTGAACCATCTTTTCCGCTGCACTATTACAGTTTCAGATGGTTTCACTCACTAACATCTCTCTAAACAGTGTTGTTTTACTGTCCTTCCACCAAAATTAAAGCCATGACTCAATAGCTGATATTCCTTCATGTAGGTCTTCAGTTGTTACAGTGTGTTCACAAGAACACAATAAGCATCAAGGTTGCTTCTTCAGGCCACACAGAAATCTGTGATTGGTGGAGCTGGTTGGGTTTGTACGCAGGTTGACATACACTATTTGGTAGGGTTGGGACAACGTAGCAATACAGCAATATATTGTGTTTCGTGCAATACGAGAATCGATAAGGTGGCGCCAAACACTTATATTTTAATTAATAAAATAAGGCGCACAAAACAAAGTTCCCTGCGTGTGAGCTCAACACATGACTGAGGGAAACTTGAAGATACTGTAAGTCAGAGTTAATTTTGTCACCTATTTTTAAGTTAGTCTTAGTCTTGTGCCAAATGTCCTGGTTAGTTTTAGTCATATTTAGTCATTCACATGTTTTTTGTTAGTCAAGTCTAAGTCGACTAAAAGTCTTGTCATTTTAGTCTAGTTTTAGTTAAAAGAGAACTCAGGTAACTTAGTCAAAACATGTTGGTCTTTTTAAAATAAATTATTTCTGATAAACATTTCAGTCAAATAGTGTTTCACACATCTCAAATACTGTTTAAATGTCATAATTAATTAATTAATAATTAATAATAATAAGGCACTGCAGCGGGTGGTGAAAACCGCCCAGCGCATCACCGGGACTCCACTACCCG
>NC_045747.1:34809454-34811407 GCF_008692095.1 Etheostoma spectabile | reverse complement strand
CCAGAAGAAACGCTGTCTGCATCGAGCTCGCAGCATCCTGAAGGACTCCTCTCACCCAATCCACAGACTGTTTTCTCTCCTGCCCTCTGGCAGGCGTTTCAGGGTCCTCCGGACCAGGACCAGCAGACTAAAGAACAGTTTTTTCCCCAGAGCTGTCTCTTTATTGAACTCCGTTCCTCATTGATCCCACTCCCCTCATATACTGATAGACTCTCCTCCCCTCCCACACCTGCCTCCATTTTTGTTATCTGCAATATTATAAGTTCACCTGCACTGCTGACTGTTACTATAGTAACACTGTTTACATCGGCATCTTTTTGCACTACTTACATTCAATTTGCACTGCTGACTGTTTATTACAGTACCAATTGTTTACATTTACATCTGCACTACCGTACTTTACTGTAATATGCAATTACTTTCCCACTGCACTTTAATTCGATAGTTTCTGCCCAAACTTTACTTTATTTGTACTACCTTTAAATCATTGTTATTCTGCTCATTTTAGCCTAACTTATTATAGCTTTGTAAAATTCTGTCAATAATATGCCGCTTATATATATATTCATAGTACATACTCACCTGTAAAATCTGTAAACCATTAGTATATTATGCTATTTGCACATATCTGTAACATTTGCAATTATAGTAATACCCCACCAATTCCTAGCTGTAAATCTTGCTCACAATACTTGTTGTCTATATTTTGTATTCATAGGACAAACCCATCTGTAAAAACTCTGTTTAAATAGTATTCTTTTCTATATTTATTCATTACATATCCATGTCTTGCACTTATAGGACCATTGTATATATCCTGCACTTACTGCTATTGCACTTCTGGTTAGACCGAAACTGCATTTCGTTGCCTTGTACCTGTACATGTGTAATGACAATAAAGTTGAATCTAATCTAATCTAATAATTACCGGACAAAATACACTTGTTGAATGACTTTTGTTGAATTCAAATTTGTTAAATGCGTCTGGTTTTATATCAAGCCGGGCATCATCCCTCCCTCCCCTTGGCTGGGGCCGGGGCTCATCGCTACACGCTGTAGCGGCTTCTCCAGCAGGGTGAACCAGGCTTCCTCCCTCCCCACCCGGGCCACATCTCTACCTGGATGTGTAGCGGCTAGATGAAAAAAGGGGACACGGCAAATCTCAAGATGAGCCGCAGCCGAGCCGCGCCTGATTGAACCACGGCGCTCCAAACGGGCACTGCACTAGTTCTATATCATGTAGAGATGGGAAGTAACGAAGTAAAAATACTTTTTTACTGTACTTAAGTAGATTTTTTAGATATTTTTACTTTACTATTTACTTTTGTGCCGATTTTTTACTTTTACTCCTTACATTTTAACACAATTATCGGCACTTTCTACTCCTTTCTACTCCTTACATTTTTAAAAATTTACTTGTTACTTAGTTGTGTACTAAAGGTCATCTATCATGTGTGATTGTGATTGCATGTCAGAGAATAGCGCGTGACATGTGTAACACCGCGAGCGGGCGCGCACGGCAAACAGAGAAAAAAGTAAGAGGGAAAAGAAAAATAAACTAGCTGTCCGGAGGATAATCAGATGAGATTGTGTGTGTCCTTGAGTCCTTGAGAATTGTAAGTCATATAACTTATGTTGTCGGTTAATTTAAGCCTGTTGTTGTATTGGTCTGTAGTTCTGGCAAATTTTAAAGTTACCTAGTGATTTTGTTGTTTGTGTTCTTCACCTGTTAGCTAGGTTGTACCTGGCTGTTGATTCATAATGCCGATTGTTGAACGTCGTTGCTCACGTTTGTATTTTAGGAATACATAAAGTGAATTATTTACATGTTGAAGTAGTAACTCTGCATAGTTAATGTAATTAATAGTGGGTTTATTGTTATTATTTGGTAAAATATATACCTCTCCGGGAACCATCACCTTATCGTGGTGGAGAGGTTTGTGTGTCCCTATG
>NC_045747.1:34802886-34809429 GCF_008692095.1 Etheostoma spectabile | reverse complement strand
AAACCTGAGGCTTTGTTGTCTGGAGCTTGTGGTCCTGGTAGGTCTCCCAGGCAAAGAGGTCTCAGGGGAGGGCCAGCAAAGATGGTTCAAAAACCCTAATGGAAAAACAAGGAAGGGATAGAGGGACCTGCCCGTGGAAGCCCGGGCCCCGTCGGAGCAGGCCCGACGGTGGGCTCGTGTGCGAGCGCCTGGTGGCGTTTGCCACGGAGCCCGGTCGGGACAGCCTGAAAAAGCAACGTGGCACTTCCTCCCTCCAGCCCATGGGCCCACCACCTGTGGGAGGAACAGATGGGGTCGGGTGCGCTGTCATATGGGTGGCAGCGAGGTCGGGGGCTTCGACGGACCAGACCAGGGCGGCAGTGGCTGGCTCTGGGGACGTGGAACGTCACCTCTCTGTGGGGGAAGGAGCCGGAACTTGTGCGGGAGGTGGAGCGCTACAGTTAGATCTGGGGGGCTTACCTCTACGCACAGTCTTGGTTCTGGAACCGTACTCCTGGATAGGGGTTGGACTCTGTAAGGATGGGACCTTGTTGACCTCAACTGGGGTGGTAATAGAGCGGTGGAAGGAGCACTTTGAGGAACTCCTAAATCCAGTTGACACGCCCTCTATGGTAGAGGCAGAGCTGGAGGAGATGGGGATTGTCGTAATTTCCCTGGTGGAGGTCGCTAAGGTAGTCAACAACTCCAAAGCGCAAGCCCCAGGGATTGATGAGATCCGTCCAAGAAATGCTGAAAGCTCTGGGTGTGGAGGTGATGTCTGGTTGACACGCCTCTTCAACATTGCGTGGAAGTCTGGGACGGTGCCTAGGAGGTGGCAGACCGGGGTGGTGGTTCCCCTCTTCAAAAAGTGGGGACAGAGGGTGTGTGCCAATACAGGTTGTATCACCACTTCTCAGCCTCCTGGTAAAGTCTACTCCAAGGTGCTGGAAAGGAGGGTTCGGCCGATAGTCGAACCTGGATTGAAGAGGAACAATGCGGATTCCGTCCTGGCCGTGGAAAACAGATCAGATCTTCATTCTCGCAAGGATCTTGGAGGGGGCCTGGGAGTATGCCCAACCAGTCTACTGTTTTGTGGATCTGGAGAAGGCGTATGACCGGGTCCCCCGGTGAAATTGTGGGAGTGTGCCGCGGAGTATAGGGGGAGGGGTCCCTTCTCAGGGCCATCTAATCTCTGTATGACCAAAGCGAGAGCTGTGTCGGGTTCTCGGCAGTAAGTCGGACTCGTTCCAGGTGAGGTTGGCCTCCGCCAGGGCTGCATTTTGTCACCAATCCTGTTTGTAATATATATGGACAGGATGTTGAGGCGTAGTCGGGGCGGTGGAGGTTGCAGTTCAGTGGGCTCAGGATCTCATCGCTGCTTTTTGCAGATGATTTGGTCCTGATGGGTCATCGGGTCTGTGACCTTCACCACTCACTGGATCGGTTCGCAGCCGAGTGTGAAGCGGTCTGGGATGAGGATCAGCACCTCTAATCGAGGCCATGGTTCTCAGCAGGAAACCGATGTGAGTGCTTTTCGCGGGAGGGAGTGAGTCCTTACCTCAAGTGAAGGAGTTTAAGTACCTTGGGTCTTGTTCGCGAGTGAGGGGATCATGGAGCGTGAGATTGGTCGGAGAATCGGAGCAGCTGGTGCGGTATACATTTGCTTATCGCACCGTGTGGCGAAAAGAGAGCTGAGCCAGAAGGCAAAGCTCTCGATCTACCGGGCAATTTTCGTTCTACCCTCACTATGGTCATGAAGGCTGGGTCATGACCCAAAGAACGAGATCCAGGTACAAGCTGCCGAAAGGGTTCCTCAGGAGGGTGGCTGGCGTCTCCCTTAGAGGTAGGGTGAGAAGCTCAGTCATCCGAGAGGAGCTCGGAGTAGAGCCTTGTCTTCGCGTTGAAAGGAGCAGTTGAGTGGTTCGGGCAATCTGGTAAGGATGCCTCCTGCGGGCCTCCCTAGGAGGTGTTCCAGGCACGTCCATCTGGGAGGAGGCCTTGGGGAAGACCCAGGACTAGAGAGAGATTATATCTCCAATCTAGCCTGGGAACGCCTCGGATCCCCAGTCGGAGCTGGTTGATGTGGCTCGGGGAAGGGAAGTTTGGGGTCCCTTGGAGCTGCTGCCCCCGCGACCCGATACGGATAAGCGGATAGAAGATAGATGATGGATGGATGGATGGATATATCCTATGCATTGTGTATGGTAGTCTTTCAAATATTACCATATTTGTAGGCTACTGTTGCTTGACCGTAATGAACATCAACAAGAGAAGTTGTTCCGTTTGTGTTTTAACAGACCACCTGGGTCCAAGTTGGAAACCAAATCTGCTTTAAATACAGTCCTAATCTAACCCTCAAAAACTTTCACTGAAGTTATCATAAGAGAGCGTAACTCTAAAGAGTGTAACTCTAAAAGTAGGGGAACTTTTAATTAATGTCTATTTCTATGTTATCCTTTATTTTTTATTTATTAAAAAAAAAATAAAAAAAAGGTGTGAGGTCTTTAATCAAATAAATCACAAAACGGACAAGCAACATGAAAAATGGAGTTTAAGCCGTAAGCTCCAAGTTAAACTGCTCTGCTGGCGTTTCCATCGTTTCCCTACAGACAGAATGTGCCGCAGCTACAAAAAGAACTACAACAAAGTTCAAATATTTCAACTTTGGACCTCTGACTTTCAAGCCGCAACCATTCCAGAAGCAATGATATGAGATACATGTGCTGCGCTTCGCCTCTCTGCTGTGCGCCCTACTTCGGGCTTATCATGTGTAGGCGGCTTTAGGAAGCTATACATCCAGCAACTAGAGAGCTGCCGAGCTGAGAAGAGAATGTGGCAGTTACAACTGCTAAAACCACTGCTGGTGTTCTCTCCATGCTTTTGTGCTTCTGTCACATGAGCTGTATTTTTAACTAAACTACTATTGAAGTTTGCTAATGGGGAAACCGTTCTGCCCGGTGGAAGCCCGGGGCCCCCGTCTGGAGCCAGGCCCAGACGGTGGGCTCGTGTGCGAGCGCCTGGTGGCCAGGTTTGCCACGGAGCCCGGTCGGGCACAGCCTGAAAAAGCAACGTGGCACTTCTCCCTCCAGCCCATGGGCCCACCACCTGTGGGAGGAACCGATGGGGTCGGGTGCGCTGTCATATGGGTGGCAGCGAAGGTCGGGGGCTTCGACGGACCAGACCAGGGCGGCAAAGAAGTTAAATCAGTTAAATCAGTACTTTTACCAGCGTATTGTTTTAACACAAGGCTCTGGAGTTTTACCTGAGTAGGAAAGTGAGTACTTTCGCTATCAGCTGCTTAGAATATTATTCTGAGCCTGTCAGTGGCAAGACAAGCACTTTTGTGAAGGTAAATACAAGCTGGACAATGCCTATTAACTTAAATTGTAGCTTGTTTCGACGATGTCAACTGCAGCGATCTTGCTTAAATGGGCCATTGTTAAAGATTGTTGTCCCATCAGTCACTAAAAAACCAATAAAAACATAGGAAAATAGGGTCTAGGTTGAAAAAAACAGTGTTAGGCGTTAATTCAGATTAAAGAGCAGGTATTTGACAGCTGTGTCTTTGGACGCAGTTGACACAAATTTATCTTCCTCTGAATAGTATTCTATTCTTATGAGTTGAGGACAGGGAAGTGAGAAAAACTTATAGTTGGAATAGCTAAGAGCAGATTAACACTTGGTGAGATGGAGAGGAAAAGGCAACGAGAAACTCACAGGCATAGAGACACTGGCAGACACATAGAGTGTGGGATTAGGTTAACTCTAGGTTTATTTCTCCAATCCACAATACCTTCCACAATGGCATTTCCAAATGGCATTTTCCAAAGTACTTAATGAATAATATCAATATTAGATTGGACGGTGCGAGGAGCTAGGAGGCCATAAGGGGAGGACAGAGGGCGGATGGCTGGGCAAGAGGTATTAAGTCCATCAAATAAACAGGATCCCCCCTCCACCACCCCCACCAACGCTATGTCCTGGGGACGTAGAACTGTTTCCCCATTAGCAAACTTCAATAGTAGTTTAGTTAAAGATACAGCTCATTGACAGAAGCACAAAAGCATGGAGAGAACACCAGCAGTGGTTTGTAGCAGTTGTAACTGCCACAGATCTCTTCTCAGCTCGGCAGCTGCTCTAGTTGCTGGATGTATAGCTTCCTAAAGCCGCCTACACATGATAAAGCCTGAAGTAGGGCGCACAGCAGAGAGGCGAAGCGCAGCACATGTATACATCATATCATTGCTTCTGGAATGTTGCGGCTTGAAAGTCAGAGGGTCAAAGTTGAAATAATTTGAACTTTGGTGTAGTTCTTTTTGTAGGCGGCACATTCTGTCTGTAGGGAAACGATGGAACGCCAGACAGAGCAGTTTAACTTGGATTGACGGCTTTAAGCTCACATTTTTCATGTTGCCTTGTCCGTTTTGTGATTTATTTGATTAAAGACCTCACACCTTTTTTTTATTTTTATTTTTTTAATCAAATAAAAAATAAAGGATAACATATGAAAGACATTAATTAAAAGTTCCCCTACTTTTAGAGTTACACTCTTAGAGTTACGCTCTTCTTATATGATAACTTCAGTGAAAGTTTTTGAGGGTTAGATTAGGACTGTATTTAAAGCAGATTTGGTTTCCAACTTGGACCCAGGTGTGTGTTAAAACACAAAGGGAGACAACTTCTCTTGTTGATGTTCATTACGGTCAAGCAACAGTAGCCAAATATGGTAATATTGTAAAGACTACATACACAATGCATAGGAATATATCCATCCATCCATCCATCATCTATCTTCATTCCGCTTATCCGTATCGGGTCGCGGGGGAGAGCTCCAGAAGGGACCCCAAACTTCCCTTTCCCGAGCAACATCAACCAGCTCCGACGGGGGATCCCGAGGCGTTCCCAGGCTAGATTGGAGATATAATCTCTCATCTAGTCCTGGGCTTCCCCAAGGCCTCCTCCCAGATGGACGTGCCTGGAACACCTCCTAGGGAGGCGCCAGGAGGCATTCCTACCAGATGCCCGAACCACTCAACTGGCTCCTTTCAACGCGAAGGAGCAACGGCTCTACTCCGAGCTCCTCTCGGATGACTGAGCTTTCACCCTACCTCTAAGGGAGACGCCAGCCACCCTCCTGAGGAACCCATTTCGGCAGCTTGTACCCTGGATCTCGTTCTTTGGGTCATGACCCAGCCTTCATGACCATAGGTGAGGTAGGAACGAAAATTGCCCGGTAGATCGAGAGCTTGCCTTCTGGCTCAGCTCTCTTTTCGCCACAACGGTGCGATAAGCAGAATGTAATACCGCACCAGCTGCTCCGATTTCTCGACCAATCTCACGCTCCATGATCCCCTCACTCGCGAACAAGACCCAAGGTACTTAACTCTTCACTTGAGGTAAGGACTCACTCCTACCCGGAAAAAGCACTCCATCGGTTTCCTGCTGAGACCATGGCCGCAGATTTAGAGGTGCTGATCCTCATCCCAGCCGCTTCACACTCGGCTGCGAACCGAATCCAGTGAGTGGGAAGGGTCACAGACCGATGACGCCATCAGGACCAACACATCTGCAAAAAGCAGCGATGAGATCCTGGAGCCCACTGAACTGCAACCCTCCCCGCCCGACTACGCCTCAACATCCTTTCCATATATATTACAAAACAGATTGGTGACAAAATGCAGCCCTGGCGGAGGCCAACCCTCACCTGGAACGAGTCCGACTTACTGCCGAGAACCCGGACACAGCTCTCGCTTTGGTCATACAGAGATTAGATGGCCCTGAGAAGGGACCCCTCACCCTATACTCCGCGGCACTCCCACAATTTCACCCGGGGGACCCGGTCACAGCCTTCTCCAGATCCACAAAAACATGTAGACTGGTTGGGCATACTCCCAGGCCCCCTCCAAGATCCTTGCGAGAATGAAGATCTGATCTGTTGTTCCACGGCCAGGACGGAATCCGATTGTTCCTCTTCAATCGAGGTTGACTATGGCGAACCCTCCTTTCCAGCACCTTGGAGTAGACTTTACCAGGAGGTGAGAAGTGGATACAAACCTGTAATTGCACACACCCTCTGTCCCCCTTTTTGAAGAGGGGAACCACCACCCGGTCTGCCACTCCTAGGCACCGTCCCAGACTTCACGCAATGTTGAAGAGGCGTGTCAACCAAGACCTCACCTCCACACCCAGAGCTTTCAGCATTTCTGGACGGATCTCATCAATCCCTGGGGTTGACGCTTTGGAGTGTTGTGACTACCTTAGCGACCTCCACCAGGGAAATGGACGACAATCCCCATCATCCTCCAGCTCTGCCTCTACCATAGAGGGCGTGTCAACTGGATTTAGGAGTTCCTCAAAGTGCCCTTCCACCGCTCTATTACCACCCAGTGAGGTCAACAAGGTCCCATCCTTACAGAGTCCAAACCCTATCAGGAGTACGGTTCCAGAACCAAGACTGTGGTAGAGGTAAGCCCCACCAGATCTAACTGGTAGCGCTCCACCTCCCGCACAAGTTCCGGCTCCTTCCCCACAGAGAGGTGACGTTCACGTCCCCAGAGCCAGCAC
>NC_045747.1:34802762-34802861 GCF_008692095.1 Etheostoma spectabile | reverse complement strand
ACCTCTACGCACAGTCTTGGTTCTGGAACCGTACTCCTGGATAGGGGTTGGACTCTGTAAGGATGGGACCTTGTTGACCTCAACTGGGGTGGTAATAGA
>NC_045747.1:34799586-34802679 GCF_008692095.1 Etheostoma spectabile | reverse complement strand
GATTGTCGTCAATTTCCCTGGTGGAGGTCGCTAAGGTAGTCAAACAACTCCAAAGCGGCAAAGCCCCAGGGATTGATGAGATCCGTCCAGAAATGCTGAAAGCTCTGGGTGAAGAAGTTAAATCAGTTGAAATCAGTACTTTTCCAGCGTATTGTTTAACACAAGGTCTTCTCGGTTTTACCTGAGTAGGAACGTGAGTATTTCGCTATCCTGCTTAGATATTATTCTGAGCCTGTCAGTGGCAAGACAAGCACTTTTGTGAAGGTAAATACAAGCGTGGACAATGCCTATTAACTTACAATTGTAGCTTGTTTCTGACGATGTCAACTTGCAGGATCTTGCTTAATGGGCCATTGTTAAAGATTGTTGTTCCCATCCGTCACTTCAAAAAACATAAAAATAGGAAAATAGGGTCTAGGTTGAAAAAAACAGTAGTTAGGCGTTCATCAGATAAAGAGCAGGTATTTGCCCAGCTGTGTCTTTGGAGCCGTTGACACATTATTCTACCTCTGAATAGTCTTCTACTTCTTCGATGAGTTGAGGACGGGGACACAGTGAGGAAAAAACTTATTAGTTGGAAAGCTAAGAGCAGATTAACACTTGGGTGACGATGGCGAGGACAAAGGCAACGAGAAACCACAGGCATAGAGACACTGGCAGACAATAGAGTGTTGGGATTAGGTTAACTCTAGGTTTATTTACAATCCACAATACCTTACCACAATGGCATTTCCAAATGGCATTTTCCAAATACTTAAATGATATAATATCATATATTAGATTGGACGGGCGAGGAGCTCAGGAGGCCATAAGGGAGGACAGAGGGCGGATGGCTGGGCAAGAGGTATTAAGTCCATCAAATAAACAGGATCCCCCTCCACCACCCCCACCAACGCTATGTCCTGGGGACGTAGAACTGTTTCCCCATTAGCAAAAACTTCAATAGTAGTTTAGTTAAAGATACAGCTCATTGACAGAAGCACAAAAGCATGGAGAGAACACCAGCAGTGGTTTGTAGCAGTTGTAACTGCCACAGATCTCTTCTCAGCTCGGCAGGCTGCTCTAGTTGCCTGAGATATAGCTTCCTAAAGCCGCCTTACACATGATAAAGCCCGAAGTAGGGCGCACAGCAGAGAGGCGAAGCGCAGCACATGTATACATCATATCATTGCTTCTGGAATGTTGCGGCTTGAAAGTCAGAGGTGTCAAAGTTGCAAATAATTTGAACTTTGTGTAGTTCTTTTGTGTAGGCGGCACATTCTGTCTGTAGGGAAACGAGGAACGCCAGACAGAGCAGTTAACTTGGATTGACGGCTTTAAGACTCACATTTTTCATGTTGCCTTGTCGTTTTGTGATTTATTTGATTAAAGCCTCACACCTTTTTTTTTTTTTATTTTTTAATAAAATAAAAAATAAAGGATAACATATGAAAGACATTAATTAAAATTCCCCTACTTTTAGAGTTACACTCTTAGAGTTACGCTCTTCTTTATGATACTTCAGTGAAAGTTTTTGAGGGTTAGATTAGGACGGTATTTAAAGCAGATTGGTTTCCAACTTGGACCCAGGTGTGTGTTAAACACAAAGGAGACACACTTCTCTTGTTGATGTTCATTACGGTCAAGCAACAGTAGCCAAATATGGTAATATTGTAAAGACTACCAATACACAATGCATAGGAATATATCCATCCATCCATCCATCATCTATCATTCATTCCGCTTATCCGGTATCGGGTCGCGGGGGAAGAGCTCCAGAGGGACCCCAAACTTCCCTTCCCGAGCACACATCAACCAGCTCCGACGGGGATCCCGAGGCGTTCCAGGCTAGATTGGAGATATAATCTCCTCTAGTCCTGGGCTTCCCCAAGGCCTCCTCCCAGATGGACGTGCCTGGAACACCTCCTAGGGAGGCCCAGGAGGCTTCCTACCAGATGCCCGAACCACTCAACTGCTCCCTTTCAACGCGAAGGGCAACGGCTCTACTCCGAGCTCCTCTCGGATGACTGAGCTTTCACCCTACCTCTAAGGGAGACGCCAGCCACCCTCCTGAGGAAACCCATTTCGGACAGCTTGTACCCTGGATCTCGTTCTTTGGGTCATGACCCAGCCTTCATGACCATAGGTGAGGTAGGAACGAAAATTGCCCGGTAGATCGAGAGCTTGCCTTCTGGCTCAGCTCTCTTTTCGCCACAACGGTGCGATAAGCAGAATGTAATACCGCACCAGCTGCTCCGATTCTCCGACCAATCTCACGCTCCATGATCCCCTCACTCGGAACAAGACCCAAGGTACTTAACTCTCACTTGAGGTAAGGACTCACTCCATACCCGGAAAAGCACTCCATCGGTTTCCTGCTGAGACACATGGCCCAGATTTAGAGGTGCTGATCCTCATCCCAGCCGCTTCACACTCGGCTGCGAACCGATCCAGTGAGTGGCTGAAGGTCACAGACCGATGACGCCATCAGGACCAACACATCTGCAAAAAGCAGCGATGAGATCCTGGAGCCCACTGAACTGCAACCCTCCCCGCCCGACTACGCCTCAACATCCTTTCCATATATATTACAAACAGGATTGGTGACAAAATGCAGCCCTGGCGGAGGCAACCCTCACCTGGAACGAGTCCGCTTACTGCCGGAACCCGGACACAGCTTCGCTTTGGTCATACAGAGATTAGATGGCCTGAGAGGGACCCCTCACCTATACTCCCGCGGCAACTCCCACAATTTCACCCGGGGGACCCGGTCACAGCCTTCTCCAGATCCACAAAAAACATGTAGACTGGTTGGGCATACTCCCAGGCCCCCTCCAAGATCCTTGCGAGAATGAAGATCTGATCTGTTGTTCCACGGCCAGGACGGAATCCGATTGTTCCTCTTCAATCGAGGTTGACTATGGCGAACCCTCCTTTCCAGCACCTTGGAGTAGACTTACAGGAGGTGAGAAGTGGATAGAAACCTGTAATTGCACACACCCTCTGTCCCCCTTTTTGAAAGAGGGGAACCACCACCCGGTCTGCCACTCCTTAGGCACCGTCCCAGACTTCCACGCAATGTTGAAGAGGCGGTCCAACCAGACCTCACCTCCA
>NC_045747.1:34799440-34799561 GCF_008692095.1 Etheostoma spectabile | reverse complement strand
AGACCGGGGTGGTGGTTCCCCTCTTCAAAAAGGGGGACAAGAGGGTGTGTGCCAATTACAGGTTGTATCACACTTCTCAGCCTCCCTGGTAAAGTCTACTCCAAGGTGCTGGAAAGGAGGG
>NC_045747.1:34799321-34799430 GCF_008692095.1 Etheostoma spectabile | reverse complement strand
AGTCGAACCTCGGATTGAAGAGGAACAATGCGGATTCCGTCCTGGCCGTGGAACAACAGATCAGATCTTCATTCTCGCAAGGATCTTGGAGGGGGCCTGGGAGTATGCC
>NC_045747.1:34795984-34799311 GCF_008692095.1 Etheostoma spectabile | reverse complement strand
ACATGTGTTTTGTGGATCTGGAGAAGGCGTATGACCGGGTCCCCCGGGTGAAATTGTGGGAGGTGCCGCGGGAGTATAGGGTGAGGGGGTCCCTTCTCAGGGCCATCTAATCTCTGTATGACCAAAGCGAGAGCTGTGTCCGGGTTCTCGGCAGTAAGTCGGACTCGTTCCAGGTGAGGGTTGGCCTCCGCCAGGGCTGCATTTTGTCACCAATCCTTTTTGTAATATATATGGACAGGATGTTGAGGCGTAGTCGGGGCGGGGAGGGGTTGCAGTTCAGTGGGCTCAGGATCTCATCGCTGCTTTTTGCAGATGATGTGGTCCTGATGGCGTCATCGGTCTGTGACCTTCAGTACTCACTGGATCGGTTCGCAGCCGAGTGTGAAGCGGCTGGGATGAGGATCAGCACCTCTAAATCTGAGGCCATGGTTCTCAGCAGGAAACCGATGGAGTGCTTTTTCCGGGTAGGGAGTGAGTCCTTACCTCAAGTGAAGGAGTTTAAGTACCTTGGGGTCTTGTTCGCGAGTGAGGGGATCATGGAGCGTGAGATTGGTCGGAGAATCGGAGCAGCTGGTGCGGTATTACATTCTGCTTATCGCACCGTTGTGGCGAAAAGAGAGCTGAGCCAGAAGGCAAAGCTCTCGATCTACCGGGCAATTTTCGTTCCTACCCTCACCTATGGTCATGAAGGCTGGGTCATGACCCAAAGAACGAGATCCAGGGTACAAGCTGCCGAAATGGGTTTCCTCAGGAGGGTGGCTGGCGTCTCCCTTAGAGGTAGGGTGAGAAGCTCAGTCATCCGAGAGGAGCTCGGAGTAGAGCCGTTGCTCCTTCGCGTTGAAAGGAGCCAGTTGAGGTGGTTCGGGCATCTGGTAGGAGCCTCCTGGCGCTCCCTAGGAGGTGTTCCAGGCACGTCCATCTGGGAGGAGGCCTTGGGGAAGACCCAGACTAGATGGAGAGTTATATCTCCAATCTAGCCTGGGAACGCCTCGGGATCCCGCCGTCGGAGCTGGTTGATGTGGCTCGGGAAAGGGAAGTTTGGGGTCCCCTTCTGGAGCTGCTGCCCCCGCGACCCGATACCGGATAAGCGGATGAAGATAGATGGATGGATGGATGGATGGATATATTCCTATGCATTGTGTATGGTAGTCTTTACAATATTACCATATTTGTAGGCTACTGTTGCTTGACCGTAATGAAACATCAACAGAGAGAAGTTGTCTCCGTTTGTGTTTTAACAGACACACCTGGGTCCAAGTTGGAAACCAGAATCTGCTTTAAATACAGTCCTAATCTAACCCTCAAAAACTTTCACTGAAGTTATCATATAAGAGAGCGTAACTCTAAAGAGTGTAACTCTAAAAGTATGGGGAACTTTTTAATTAATGTCTATTCATATGTTATCCTTTATTTTTTATTTTATTAAAAAAATAAAAAATAAAAAAAAGGTGTGAGGTCTTTAATCAAATAAATCACAAAACGGACAAGGCAACATGAAAAATGTGAGCTTTAAGCCGTCTAGATCCAAGGTTAAACTGCTCTGTGCTGGCTGTTCCATCGTTTCCCTACAGACAGAATTGTGCCGCCTAACAAAAAGAACTACAACAAAGTTCAAATTATTTCAACTTTGACCTCTGAACTTTCAAGCCGCAACCAATTCCAGAAGCAATGATATGATGTATACATGTGCTGCGCTTCGCCTCTCTGCTGTGCGCCCTACTTCAGGGCTTTATCATGTGTAGGCGGCTTTAGGAAGCTATACATCCAGGCAACTAGAGCAGCTGCCGGAGCTGAGAAGAGATCATGTGGCAGTTACAACTGCTACAACCACTGCTGGTGTTCTCTCCATGCTTTTGTGCTTCTGTCAATGAGCTGTATCTTTAACTAAATCTACTATTGAAGTTTTGCTAATGGGGAAACAGTTCTACGTCCCCAAGGACATAGCGTTGGTGGGGGTGGTGGAGGGGGGATCTGTTATTTGGATGGACTTAATAACCTCTTGCCCAGCCATCCGCCCTCTGTCCTCCCCTTAATGGCCTCTCTGAGCTCCTCGCCCGTCCAATCTAATATATGATATTATCAGTTAAAGTAATTTGGAAAATGCCATTTGGAAAATGCCATTGTGGAAGGTATTGTGGAATTGAGAAATAAACCTAGAGTTAACCTGAATCCCAACACTCTATTGTCTGCCAGTGTCTCTATGCCTGTGAGTTTCTCGTTGACCTTTTCCTCTCCATCTTCACCAAAGTGTTAATCTGCTCTTAGCTATTCCAACTATGAAGTTTTCTCACTGTCCCTGTCCTCAACTCATAAAGATAGAATACTATTCAGAGGGAGAATAAATTGTGTCAACTGCGTCCAAAGATCACAGCATGGTCAAATACCTGCTCTTTAATCTGAATTAACGCCTAACTACTGTTTTTTTCAACCTAGACCCTATTTTCCTATGTTTTTATGGTTTTTAAGTGACTGATGGGAACAACAATCTTTAACAATGGCCCAGTATTAAGCAAGATCGCTGCAGTTGACATCGGCGAAACAAGCTACAATGTAAGTTAATAGGGCAATTGTCCAGCTTGTATTTACCTTCACAAAAGTGCTTGTCTTGCCACTGACAGGCTCAGAATAATATTCTAAGCAGAGATAGCGAAAGTACTCACTTTCCGTACTCAGGTAAAACTACAGATCCTTGTGTTAAACAATACGCTGGTAAAAGTACTGATTTAAACTGATTTAACTTCTTTACTCAAGTAAAAGCAACAAACTAAAGTCTTGGAATTTTACATAACGTATGAACGTTAAAGTAGCCTTGTGAATGACAACCATTTTTAGAAACTTCAGTGGACATGGAGAACATGCTCTTCATCTCTGTTTTCTTCATTTTCAATCATGTCACCGTCCATACTATGTGCCAATGTTAGCGCCATCAAGCTGCACTGATTAGCTGCAAATGAATGCCGCTGAATCTGTCGACTTGTCTTGTAGTGGTGCGTCAAGTGCTGCGTATAGGATGGGTACTGTACACTCCTATAGGATTATTAGGAACACCCTACTAATTCTGTTTTTGACCCCCTTTCACCTTCAGAACTGCCTTAATTCTACGTGGCATTGATTCAACAATGTGCTGAAAGCATTCTTTACAAATGTTGGCCCATATTGATAGGATAGCATCTTGCAGTTGATGGAGATTTGTGGGATGCACATCCAGGGCACGAAGCTCCTGTTCCACCACATCCCAAAGATGCTCTATTGGGTTGAGATCTGGTGACTGTGGTGTAGGGCTACACAAATAATCAAATTGTAATCGCGATCACGATTTTGACTTCC
>NC_045747.1:34795657-34795974 GCF_008692095.1 Etheostoma spectabile | reverse complement strand
TTTGCGTGATCGAGCGATTATTTTTATAAAGCGTCATTTCATAGAACGGTCCGTGTTTTTTGCATTGCCAAGCTACTGCTCCGTTAACTACTGTCTGATCATGAGCCAGTCAGTTGTTCCCTGCACCGTGCAGCTGAGTTTCTAGATGTAGACACACATCACAGAGGACAGAGTAACGGGAGGAAAACTCAACAGATAGCAGTCGGTCATACATCGGTCTCAAGGTTTACCAGTTTACCAGTAAACGCAACACCTTGTTCCAGCAGTGACCAGTGCTAGTCGGTGCTAGTAGCGTCTGTTAGCTGTTAGCTCCTCTA
>NC_045747.1:34795293-34795636 GCF_008692095.1 Etheostoma spectabile | reverse complement strand
TCCTCGCATCCGCTGCAATGCTATTTATATGGATATGGTTTAATTTTGCGTTACATGACCAATTTCTTCTGTAAAGCCCTGCCTGTGTTGAACCTCTCCTCTCCTCTCTCTCCTCTTACTCTCCGCGCCCGGCCACACCACGGCTGCCGGTCCACACTTCTGACATTTGTCTACAGTTTAAATTTTTTATTAACACATCTGTATATTGTTAAATATAAGGAGCAAACCTGTGTTTGTACCAGTGTTTCCGCGGGTAGCTCTGCTATCGTGGCGGCCACGGCAAGGAACACAGGAGAAGTTATTGAATGCAACTAACTTCAGTTGGTAGAGTAACAGCGTGAGA
>NC_045747.1:34791166-34795275 GCF_008692095.1 Etheostoma spectabile | reverse complement strand
GACCTGGGCCAGAGATGTGACCCATGGCCAGAATATCATTGTTCATAAAAATGCAGCGCAGTGAGGAGACAGACCCTTCATACACACAACGTGTGTATCCGCTGTACAACCCGTGCTGGACCCGTTCATAATGAGTCAGCCGTCTCTCTGTGAGTAGCGTCCATCACACTCCCTTTCGCAGTTATAAATAGCCTATGTGACGATAAAATTTGTTTTGGTTAAAATCAACAAATAATTGTGAGAATAATCGGGATCAAAATAATCGTGATTATCATTTTGGCCATAATCGTACAGCCCTACTGTGGGGGCCATTTTAGTACAGTGAACTCACCGTCTTGTTCAAGAAACCAATTTGAAATGATTAGAGCTTTGTGACATGGTGAATTATCCTGCTGGAAATAGCCATCAGAGGATGGGTACATGGTGGCCATAAAGGGATGGACATGGTCAGAAACAATGCTCAGGTAGGCCGAGGCATTTAAACAATGCCCAATTGGCACTAAGGGGCCTAAAGTGTGCTAAGAAAACATCCCCCCCACCATTACACCACCTCTTGGATTGCTGTGATCAGTGGACTGATGGCTGTAATGTTGGATTTTAATAATGGTGTGGGGAGAGGGTCCAGTGAGCATGTGGAGGTTCTTGAACACTTAATGATTGTCTCCACCTCTGTCTGAGAAGTCCCTGAGAAAACGGAAAATGTGTTCAACGGGTTTGTGAGACTAATTTTGGAGGAGGGTGAAACTGTGGCAGAGAGGTTGGACCGGATTGAAGCCACCTTGTTGGTGAAAAAGTCCATGAACCTATTGCAATGACCTGTACTGGTGTCAGCATGTGCATATGTAGGAGCTTTGAGAAGAGAGGTAATTGATCCAAACAACTGTTTTGAATTTGACCACAATTAACCAAACGCACACACTCGATATCAACTGGCTAGTTATGCTCAAGACGACGGCGACGTACAACACCTTTTTCTTTCTCTCTTTTCCTCCTTTGCCTGCTCGCGGTGTGAAGAGCGTGCCCGCAACAGTGCTAAGACTGCTGCTGCTGTGGCTGCTGCTGTAGCTCTCTGTCTCCTTTCTCCCCCCTCCTTCTGTCTGTCCTTAATTGCAGGAGTGAAGTCCGGTGTGCACGGGTGTGGGTTCCAGCTGCAGCTCATCTACACTGATCACCTCTGCTTCAAAAATCCGGCCAACCTACCACTCTTTGTCAGATCATAGTCAACGTTAGTCTTGCTGCTAGCGCTACCAGTTTGTATGGAGCGCTTGTGTTTTTGCACGCTCTGAATAACTATAAATATGCTAGTTTCATGTTTCTGTTTTTATGAGATAAATGTGCTAGTTTTACTGTAAAGTGTCTTTGACTAGCCTACTATGTTAAGCACATTATTTAGCCTTTGCCTTAAAAGTGAGCCGAGGGAATAATGTTCCTCAGGAAATGTACCCTACGGACTAAAGGCTTAATTTCAAACCCTTATTCACAACGCGAGAACATGTGTTACAACCATATGCACAAATGTCTATGAGCTATTTCTAATTCTGTGTACAATTGATGTTCATACAAAATAATCATAAAGGGACAACAACTAGAAAAAGAAGTAAGTGACTTCAATACCCGCTGTGAGTATATGTAAAACAATATTCATGTTTTTTTATTCTTCTGACAAGTGACCGCACCAAAATAAAAAGATTAAGAAGCATTGTGGTGTTCCCAGTGTGATGAATGTAAACTACCCTACATACGTACTGTATATAGGCCACGTTATTGGTCCAGGGATGTGAGACTAATTGAGAAGGTTATGAAACCAATGTAAGCTATAATAAAGAACATTACGCCTACATATTAAGGAGTAACACAAACTGTCCTTTATTAGAGAAGGATAAGCAACAAGAAAATGAAATCATGAATGTATTGGTCTCTGACCAGTCTGCCATTATAATAACGGAATAACTGTTAAACAAGTTTATTTGGGATCAGTTGGCAGCTGATTTGACACATGAGACTCCAGGATTAATCTTAGCCTGGCTGTTAGCCTGCTCTGGACCAGGCTAGCCGCAAAGAATAAATCTCCATGGTTACTTGGCTGGGTTTAATTCAATCTGGTTTCGTGTAACCGAGTCAAAGCTAAATTCATCCAGGATAACTTGAATATCCCGGCTTAATCCCTTATCCTAGTTTCGTGCACACTGCCTACCAGCACATTAACAGCTTGATCATTTAATGTTGTATAACATTTACTAAATCTTTAAAGAATTGATCAGTTGATGCCCAAATCAGTCAATTTAATGATCAAAGCATTAAATGTAGTTTATGTAACTACAAGATCATTTTTGTGAAAATGAAGATTAACTTTTGGTCGGGGTGTCATGATTCTCCAAATAGAAGCGAAGTAACGATTGAATCTGACTTTCAATTGAAAAAAAACAGTTTAGCAAATATATCAACCTCACAATAAGAGCCACTAGATGACACCAGGTTACAACAGTTTTTTCAGAGTTTAGAGTTTAATTAGTTTAACGAGGGGCACCTGAATGCACCATTAAGTCTTGTCGGAGCCCACACACTTTTCGTTTGGTTGTCTGTTTAAATAACTCATGGAGAAAACAACACGTGAGACTTCAGGGAAGGGAGGATTTTGGGAGAATGTCAGACTCTGAGCTGTGTGTGTTGTTTTTTCTTTGGATGTGTGTAATAAGGAGGGGTGGGGGGAGAAAAGATACTGGGGGAATTGGCAGTTCTATTGATTTTGATAATCAAAATCTTGTTTCAATTGATTTTTGATTAAAAAAAATTTAAATAGTGAAAACCCTAACCTTTACACAAATATTTTGACGTATAAAAAAAAAAAAAAAAAAAGAACTACAATGACTATGAAGTCCTCGTGGGTATTTATGTTTCATATGTTAAATATTATACGTCAAATATTTCTGGACAGATATGTTTGTAAAAAAAACAAGCCTAAGAACTTAGGTTTACATCCTTACTGAACCCAGCAAGGACTCAGTGGCCTCGAACACACACCGACATTCACTCACTTACACACAACACACACACACACACACACACACACACACACACAACACACACACACACACAAAAACACACACACACACACACACACACACACCACTAGTCTCAGAGAGCCCGATGATTCACTCAAAGCTCCAATATACCTGTGCACACACATGCACAGACAGACACAGCGAGATAATGAGATCTCCTCAAGCTTCTGTTGGTCCCAGGTGGCCTTTACTGCGGCAGCAGAACAACTGAGCCACTTGTTATTATGACCACATACACACACTTCGCTGAGCCATCTGATTGGTCCAAGTACGTCAGCACTTAATAAACATAGGCCCAAGAGCCACACACAAGTGTTGGTGCGCATATTGCTACACAAACAAGCCGGCTGATCTGAATGGCTGATGTGGGATCTGCGCTCTTTACATCACCATGTATCTGAGCCACAGGTGGCTTGGGAAGGGTGCACGTTGGTGTGGCAACACGAAGCAGAGGGCGGAGATTAAGTTATAGCGCAATGATGTGAGGTGACTATCAATGACGGAGGGAAATACATGTGCAACTCCGTCTGGTTGATCGAGGGAGTGATGGAGGGAAAGAACAGAGGGTGTTCTGAGGTAAGACATTTATGGATTTATGGTGGAACGACATCTATCTTTACCTCTCTCTGTCCTCCCTCCGGCGCCATTCTCTAAATTTCCCATTCTCTACCACTTACTTCTAATCTGTCTCTCTTTGTAATATCTCCATTACTCTTTAGGCTCTTCCTTTACACAGATTTTCTTCTCCTTTGTCTTTCCAATTTGTCAAATAAAGAATAGCGTGTCCCCTTAGTCCTGTACTATATCAGTGTATTCCAATGAACAGAATCAATGTGCAACAGCAGTGCTATGCATTTACATTCAGTGTTCTAAACTATTGTAAGGCAGTTAAAGCTGTTCACAAGCCTATAAATTTATAAAAGTAAAAACGGTTTTGTGTGGACACCTTTAAGTCAATTAATGTCAAACTTAGTTATGTTTTTAAGCTAGAAACTTCCCAGAGACTTGTATTCCAAGTAGGGCTGCACGATTATGGCCAAAATAATA
>NC_045747.1:34774080-34791156 GCF_008692095.1 Etheostoma spectabile | reverse complement strand
GATTATTTTGATCAAAATTTTGATTGCGATTATTCTCACGATTATTTGTTCATTTTACCCAAAACAAATTTTATTGTCACATAGGCTATTTATAACTGCGAGAGTGAGTGTGATGGACGCTACTCACAGGGACACGGCTGACTCATTATGAACGGGTCCAGCACGGGTCAAATGGCGGATACACAACAAGGAATTTTCCCATGTCATGGATTCAGTTTGGTGATTTGTAGGGCTGGGACAAAATGCATTTTTCCTCCCGATTCGATTCTTCCTGATACAGGTGCAATTTGTATTGAGAATTTATTATTGAGTTTGATGTATCGAGTATTGTGATTTTCCTTTCCACTTTTAAAAATAAAATGGATATATACACGTAGAGACAATATATAATGGGACATTTTAAAAGTAATGTTTTAGAAAATATGCACATCACATGTCAGTCAGTCAGTCTGACAGTTATTTCCTTGTAAAAAGTACATAACATGGATTTTCAAATTTCACTCCATTTGCCCAATGGTTTGCAACTGTGGCCTCATAGCACGTGGTCTGGTTTGAATCCAGGTCGTTCTGGGCCTTTCTGTGTTCTGTGTTGGTATCTTCTCTTGCAAGGGTTTCCTCCGTTCCCCGGTTTCCCCCCACCAAAACACTGTACTAGGTTCCCAGTCAGTGCCCTTGATTCTTTTTTTTTTTTTTTTTTCCCCGCATGTTCCTTTGGATCAGAGAGGCTCCAAAATCATGGTAGCAGCTGTCGCCTTGGTCCCGCCCATGTTCTGTGATGCCATGTTCAACTGCTACACTGCAGTGCACCTGCTACGTCCTGCTGTGCCTTGTAATGCCGCACAGCGTCCTGCTATGCCATGAACTACTACAAAGAACTGCACAAACTACTAATTTTTTCTATTTTTGTTATTGCCACTCTTCATTCTAACCCAAACCAGCCCGTCAGACGCCGCCTACCAAGAGCCTGGTCTGTCCGAGGTTTCTGCCTAAATGAAAAAGTTTTTGCCCGCATTTGTTCCCTCGTGCTCACTGGTCGGACCCTACGGAAATGTTGTGCTTTGCTAGTCCCTGGATGAGACTAACTAAGAACTGGTGTGGGTTAGACGGTTGTCCGTTTTTGTAACAACAAAAAAAACTTGCTGCGGAAGTGTGTGGGGGGTCCCACCCCTAATCTGGTAAAAATAGTGGGTCGCCCTTGGAGAATAAAACCCTCTTTGTTTTTTGACATTGGATACTATAGTGATTTCAGACTTGGAAATGTGAAAAAAATTGACGTTTGTGGGGCAAGGGGCACCTTAGTGATTCAGGAGGTTGGTCCCTCACCGGAAGGGGGGCGGCTGTAAATGGTTTGGCCCCATTTTGCTTCCCTTTGAAAGTTATGGGGTGAATTTGCCAAGATAATGGAAATTTTTGTCGGCTCCAATGTACAGTAAATGTGGGTAGTGTGGAGACCCATTAAATTACCTTTTTTATAATAAACAGCAACCATAGGTGTGTGGGAATTCATTTATGGAAAAAACACCAATCAAATACATACCGCAAGTTCCCCCCCCATAATTATTATTGGTCCTAATACCTGTTGACCTCGGGGGGGGGGTCGATTAATTGTAACACGATTTACTCCCCTTGGAAAGAAATCAAAGATTACCTGCCAATTAAATGTAAATTGTCAAAACCCCCAAAAAACAGCCAAAACCAGGTGTTTTTTTAGACAAATAAACAATGTTGGAAAAAAACACCATACGTTTTGTTTTTGGGTTTTGGCCGTTACTTGAACTGACTTGTGTTTTTTTTATTTGTTGTCCGGTGTTCCCAAAAAATAAAAAACATTTTCCGGCTCTCGTTTTACCCGCTCTCCCTTGTTATGTAGTGAATAGGTGTAGGAAGGCAAAATGGGTGATCAACTTTTTAGTAAAAAAAAAAAACAATTGAGTTGACCTTATCCGCGTTTTAAGTCTTAGTTTTACAAGTGAGCTGAATAATTCGGTCCTGGGCCCCCCCCCGACTCCGCGTGGGCCCCCAAAAACAAGTTGGTCGGGAAAACCACATTTTAATCGGGTTTCACTTAATTGTTTTTATATGACAGTCGTTTCCCCACAGTTTGTTTTACAGATTTTTTTGTCCCACCCCTCTTTTTTGTAATGACTGCCAGCAAAGTAGTCCTGGGCCCAAAACACATTAAATCAGATCAAGCTGAAGATGTGAAACCAGTTCGTGTGCTGGATCATATGCCCAGATAATAATTTTCCTTTGGAGACTGGTAAACCTTAGTTTTTTTAAAATTGTACCAACTTTATATTTCCATGCAATGGTTGCTGGGTACATTTGCTTACAGGTAAGTAACCTGCAGAACGGTGTTTTTGTAATGTAGAGTGTGGGGGGATTTTATTTATTGTGCTTTGGGGTTTAACACCCTGGGAAGTAAGGCTTGACTGGTGTTTGGGAGTGTTGGTTATTCAGTGAAACACTCGACAAAACGCCTGGGGAACCTTGTGTAGCGACTTCCCCAGAGAGAGTACCCAATGCAGGGAAACCAAAACTTAAAAAGTTAATCCATCCCCTCGCAAGCATCAAAAACTTTTTTTTTTCAAAGTTTTGTTTTAGTATGTTTTTTGGGAAGCCCCTTGTTGTGTGACCTTGTCCCCCCCCCCCCTTTGTGACTTACGCAAAGAGAAACTGGGTTTGGGCACAACCACTGCCCATGCGTGGTGGTGGTGTGGTGTGTGGAGGTGTTGGGTTGTGGTTTGCATGTTGTGTTGTATACTAAGCACAGTTCCCTTTGGCCTTGAAGGTTTACCTGTTCCCCCCCCCCCACCCCCCGCCTCAATAATTTTGGCAAGCCATGGTGCAATGAAGTCAGAAGACAGTTCCCCTGTGTAGACATCTTGGGGCTTTCGTTTTTTGGCTGCTCTACAAGACGTTTTTGTGGAACGTTGGTCCCACCAGCTATGTTGGATACCCACCACACCCACCTACACGAACACTGTGCCAACAGAAAACAACAATGTGACAGTAAATGGTGGCCAGCCGAAAGGTGTGTGTGTTTGGTTTGGTGTGGTTTGTGTTAATAATTGTTAACATGGTGTAAAGTTGTGCCTGTGATTTTATGTTGGTGTTCTACACGAGCAACATGTTCTCTAGTCACCCACCTTAATGAAAAGCGCTGTTAGTGGTGTAAACCAAGTAGTACAAGGAAACCCATTCACGCATGTTTCACAGACCCCGTTCCATCCTTGTTATGGGCCGGAGGGCGTGGGCCCAGTACGAAGGTGCCCACCGTGCCTCTCAGAATAGAAACACTCCCACACAAACTGTCACCGACACCGTACTCCGATGGAGGCGCCTCGGGGGCAACTCCTCGCGGGGGGTTTCCCAGGTGGGCCCCGAGTTGCCCAAGGCAACCTTGTTTTTATGGAACAAAGGTGGGGGACCCCTTGGCAAGCCAGGGACAATCAAAACCACCAGACATGACCCGAACCAAACCTCTCTCCACCACCTTGCGCCCCAACAGCTGCCACCCTGGGGTTGTATGGGGCTTGAATTGTTGAATAAGGTAAAGCCTAGGTTTTTATGTTGGTTAAAGGTTTAAGGAAACTAGAATATTTCTTTTTGGTGTTTAGGTCAGTTGGTGTAGGGAGTTGGCAACAGTGGCTTTGGGGTGTTGGGGGTGGGGTAACCAGGCGAATGTATTTGATCCAGGACGGATTGGGTGGGTGAAAAAAAAGGTTATGGTAGAGGTCGAGACTCCCGTTGGGTGTGATAAGGTGATCCGCAAGGGAGCTGTGCTCAAATGCGAAAGGAAAACAAAATCAAAAAAAAAAAAGTGAAAGGGGGAGAAAGAAACAACCGTGCTGCATGAAATGTGTTTAACTGCAATACAAAACATGATAATAGGTGTCGATGTTCCGCTCCCTCCCTCAACCCCTCCGTGACTAACAAACCCCGCGTCCACTCTTGTGGAAGCGTGCCCGTTTTACACAAGGGATACCAATAAGGTCGATTATAAGGTTGGTGTAGGCACAAGGCAAAAGATAGTGTGTAATAGGAAAGCATGTGCATGTAAAAAAAAGAACCGGTCAACTTTGTCAAAGTCTGACTAAGCAAATTAAGTGTGGAATTCACCACATTGTATATTAAAAAAATATGGGTTGTTGGGGGGGGGAATATTTGGGGGGTTTGAACGCTTGTGAATAAGGAAGGTCTGTGGGTTAACCCGTTTTTTATTTTCTGCGGTGGTTACACCGAGGTGAGGTCCCCAACAACTCACCAGAAAAAAGAAAAAAAAAAAAAATCCACCTTGTAATGGGACTGTTGAATAATAGAGGGGTTCGCAACGCGACTTGTGATAACCTGGTGTTATCTCCTTCCCCTTTTTAAATTCGTGTAAGGAGCGAGTACTCAACTCATACCACAGACGCGGGGTAAGGGATGGTGCCCGAGACGAAACCCCGTGTGCGGAAGATAAAGAGCTACAAGTGAAACCAGGATGTGTAGTAAAGCTGGGCGAAATAAAATACACACCATGTGTTTGAAAACAAATCTTACAGAACAGAGAAAACAAACCAACGGTGAATCAAACAGGGGTAGAAAACTAATGATACGCCCACGAGTGAAGGTACGATATGGGGGAAGTCAAGTAAGCTTCACCAAGGGAGGGGGTGCCCGTCCACGAAAGTACCGGGAAAAACCTCGATATCAATTAAAGTTTTGGGGAATGATGGTCCTAAGGATTTGTTCCACAGAAGTGTCCGGCGGATATCCCCCGGTCGTGAATGTGTTTGGTAACTGAATAACACCGTGGGGATGGTGTTTTTGTGTTAGACGCACACAGATTATAAGCTATGCCCAAATGGGGGAGGTATTTGAGAGATGACACTAGAGAAACTTGTATTGGGTAATATAAATTATCTGAACGCGCCTGTAAAGGTGTGTGGGTATGGGTGGGGGATTGATCCGCGAAATGTGTTTCGGAAATCACTACACGGGACACCCCGATACGCAACAAAAAAAAAAAAAAGTTATACAGTGTGAAAACAGTACCGGGGGCATGAAGACGGAAAGCCGATTGGGGGATAAATAAATTGATATAATAGACACGTGGGGGTGGGGAGGGGGAAAATGAAAAACCACCAACAAAACCAAAACAGAAAAAACAACAAGAAGACTAGTTAATAAAGTGAAATGAGTGGGGGTAAGAGAAAGTGTATGTGGGTGTGAAGGCCGCCCACAGACGAGCCCGCACCTAAAATACCGCACCTAGTGTGCCCTGGTAAAATCCAGTGGGCCAAGTGCGTGCGTGCCGTGGAATGGGCCACGCAGCAAAGTGTGATTAGGCAGGTTGTGGATTTGGGGGAAAATTACGGTGTGTGCAACGTCTACAATGTTAAAGTCAAGGGTGGCAAAAAGAGATTGATGTAGTTGGATGGTTAATACAACATATACTCGCAGAATTGGAATAAACATGCCGGGGTTTGTTTTAAGGGCATAAAACGATAGTAAAACATATAAAGTGTGAAAAAATGAAAATAAGAAAATAGAGGGTAAAGTGGTTGGAAAGGGGGATACACATGAAAAGAAGTAAATACACTTGGGGTAAAGAAATGGCGGGCATCCACATTCGTGTCTACAGCCCATAACGCAAGGAGTCCACACGCCCCCCAAACGTCCCAAAGAGGACTTGATTTGTAGTGCTGTCAAATACATGATAGAACGTGTGTGGTGGTTACAATGGGGCATACACAACAGATGTGGGCTACACAAAGAAAACACACCAGAGTTCCAGAACCGGGGAATAGACAGGACGGCCCCCTTGGGTGGTTTAAAGGTGTGGGTAATAAGGTTGGTTGAAAAAATGATTGCGAGCTCAGAGCCATGTGGTAGGACGTGTACATAAGCGCCAAGTCAGATCCCCGGAACACTTAATGAATGCACAGGAGCGAGGACGTGGTGGTGGGTTAAAGCTAATGCCCGATGGAAACTGTTTTGGATTAAGAAAGGAGGAACAGATGTTATAAGGGCAATCGGTGCCAACGCGGCACGGGCAAAAGGTGTTGTCGGGGGGGGAATATAGAAGGAACGGCCTGAAAAAGAAGGGGGGTGGCCTGGAGGGTGGGAAATGGGTGACATGTGGTGTGCGTTGTCCGCAAATCTGAAGGTGGTTGGGAGGCCCAAGGTGTAAAGATGAGCGTGACCGTGGGCGACTTTAGGCCACTTGAGTGGGGCAGAGGCGAATGTATAGGGGTAGGGTGTAGGAGAGGTTGTGTACAGAAGTCGACGTGGGCAAATGGAGCAAGCTGGATCATTCGAGACCGATGGTGCGTTTAGAGGAGACAGTTGGGGGGTTGGAGAGGCGCGAAAAGATATAACAGAGCATAAATGGACAGAGTGGCAGGAATAACAATCAAGCGCCTGGAAAGTGAGAAGTCAAAGCGCAGATAAGGGGGGGGAGCGTGTAATGTGGAAAGGAAATGGTGAGGGCGATAAAAGCAAACACAGCCTAGAATGAAAGGGGTAAACAAAGAGGAAGAAAAAGCAAGAGGCTGGTAACACCCAGAAAACGGTGAATAAAGGTGCGAATGGCCAGAACGGTAGAAAGGTTTAAGGGATAGTGCAACTGCAGCGCTGGGGGGGCGAAACTGAACGACACAGAGGAGTCCAAAGACTGTATGTGATGAAGAAAGAGAAAGAGAGTAAACAAACAACACACACTTTCAGGATGCCATGCGACACATAAATGATAGTGCTGAAAAGTTGAGTGCCCAAGATGACTAAGGAATATAACGATATATGGTGGTGACCTAGTGTGTCAAGGTGTTGTAATGAAAATCCCCTCGACGGTGTAAGGAAAGCCATACCAAGTGAGGAGAGGTTAAATAAGTACACTGTAGCAGCAAGGGCTATTGCCGGGGATGGCACGGGAGGTAGGTGGAATGGGGTGATGGGGGGGGGGGTGGGAGAATTGGAAAAAGGGGGGAAATATGAAATCCGCTTGGAAGTAAACAGGAAAGACACGTGGGGACGGGACCCGTGACCATATGTGTGAGCCTTGGAGGGCGTACGTCGGTCAATTCCCAGCCTCCGATCTTGGTGGGAAAAATGCCCCGGGCAAAAGAGGAATTGAGGGTGTACTTCACTTGTATTCGAGCCCGCCTGCGTGAAGGACAGTAAAAGGTGTACAAACCGCACCATAAGAAAAGGAGAATGCCTTAGGGGCCATGTGCTGTGGACTAACCCCTGGGTATGTTCCTGGTGAAAATCAAAGCAAGTTGCATGCTAAAAAGAGGATCAAATAGGCGTCCCCGGAGCGACCAAGGGTTAACGAGTCGCTGCTATCGCTGTAATGTGAATAGGTATGGAGTCTCGTGCTCCTGATCCAAAGGAAAATCGCTCTGGAGTGAAAAACACACAGAGGGAGCCCAAGCTGTCCGTCCAAAGAGGGCCTTCCGACCGAAGTTGTTTTGTTAAATGCCGCAACGTGACCGCCTATCAGGAAATCATTCCGAACCTCAGGACAATAAAAACCTCTCAAACACGTCCCATCCTGTAGGGGGGGTTTAGATGAGAAATCCCTGAAGACAACACAATACTAAACATATCAGGGCAAACCCCGGCCCCCAACCGAACCTGGGGTCCCCCCCCCCCCATAGTTTAACAAAGCTGCACATTGTTGTTTTTGGGTTTTGTTCTCCATCCGCTTGGATAAATACCTTTTGTAAAAATATTGTTGGTTGTTTTCCCCTTTTTACTTCTGTATATGTGTATTATTCTTATATTTTTGTTATGTCGTAATTAATAATTATTCATGTAGATTGATATGTTATGGGTTATATTTTATGGGGTGTGTGTCGCTGCTGATTAAACCACCTGTCCAATTTTCCCCATTTGTTTTGTTGTTTTTTGGGAATCCATGTAAATAAGCTATTCTAGCCGTAGCCCCTAGTCTTCAATCTAAGTGAGCCACTAAGGGAGAAGACGGCGAGAAGACAATCCTTGGTAAAAATTCCCTGGTCCTTTAAGGGCAATGGTTCCAAAAAGTCGTCGGACAAAGTTTCACAAAAACCAAAACCAGGACCCCCAAATGTACTACCTGGTGACAGTTTTTTTTTGGTGGTGGTGGGGGGAATTACCCAGCTAACTGGTCCCCCTGGCCTTTTCCCTCCGCCATTCTGCAAGGAGAGGAAGGAGAGAGAGGAGAAGAGATGTCGGAAGAGGAAGAAGAGATAGAGGAGAAGAGTGAGAAGAGAGAGGATAGAGAGGAGAACTAGGAGAGAAAGGGAGAGAGAAGAGTGAAGAAGAGAGAAGAGACAGAGAGAGGCGAGAAGAGTTTTTAACAAGTTGAAGTTTTACACACTTTATTTAGTTAATTACGTTGTTTTTTGTTTTTTGTTTTTTTGGGTCAAAGGTGAGTGGGTTTTTAATAATAATAAGCCATGAAACAAGGGTGCAGTAACATTGCCGTAGCCAGAAACAAAAACATGCTGGTCCCTTGGTGCAGAGAATGGATACAGGAAAAAGGTTCCTTTGAATGGGGAAGTGTTAATTTTTTTTGCAATGTACTGGTCCCCATGTGAACTGAGTTTTGACTACTGGGAGTAAACGTCCCCCCAGTGGTCCCCGCAAATAACCAACTTTGACAGCATTTTAAAACTTACGTTATCACTTTTTAAAGTACAAATGTATGTAGAATTTTTGCGTTTTTTTTGTTAAAGTGTGCATTAATTGGGAATTAATGTTTTTTTTTTCCCTGTGTGCAATATTAACATTTTTCAATACCAAGAAAACAATACCCTCCTTGTACAGGTGCAACCACACATTCCGTGTATATTTAGGGGGGGAGCTGTGGCCCCCACACCAACAGTTTTTTTGTTTTTTTGTAAGGAACCAAGCCCTAATTAAAAATCAATTCTGAATCCACAGCGAGAGGATGGTAAAAGTTTTAAATTTTGTGCGTGTTATTATATAGCGCCGCTTTTTACCCAGTCCTTAACGCCAAGCTTGGCTTTTTCAAAGTGGGCGTTTTGTAACATCTACAGGAACCGATTCCCCCACCAGTGCCCCCCACACACTGGTTGGGCGCGGGGGCTGGCCCGTAACAGGTGTGCCGACCTTCCCTTCCTCATATAAACATCCATACACATTTCAACACCACCTCCGATGCGCCAAGCACCAGTGGGGTCCAAAACTCCGGGTGTCCGTGTGTCTGTACCCAAGGAGACCAGACCGTTCCGAGACAATTGACTGGCCAGGGGGGGGGGGGATCGAAACCACCAACCTTCCGATTTGGCAGGCAACCGCTCTACCACCTCTGAGGCCCAGCAGCCCACGATGAGAACCCGAAAAATTGGAAAATGAACTAAATCTATTCGTCTTCACAGGTTAGGGCCGGATTTGTTAAAATTTCTGTTGTATTGTTTAGCCCGCTTATGTAGCCAATGATACGTCTTTTTGTTCTACTACTTTTTTTTAATTATACACTCAACTAAAGGAATTACTTAGGCAAAACCAGCTGTTTTAAACTTTCTCATTGAATGTGCGCAATTACCTAATTCAAACAATCACATGGCAGTAGCTGCCAATGGCCCTTTAGGGCTGGTGGTCCTGTGTTCCAAGTAATACTTCCCTGACCTCCAAAACTGGAATGTCAAATGGGAAAAAGGTGATTTAAGACATTTTTTGTGAGCGTGACATGTTTTGTTGGTGGCCCGACTGGCCCGTGTCTGAAGGTAATTTCACAATCTGCTCATGTTACTTACTGGATTCTCCAGCCACACCCCATTGTTCTAGGGGTTTTACAAAGATGGTGGTGTGAAAAGGGGGAAAAACATCCAGTTATCCCTGTCAGTCCTTGGTGGGCCGAAAATGCCGTTGCTTGTTATGACCAGAGGGTCAGAGGAGAAAAATGGACCGACTGGAATTCAAGCTGAAGAAATGAAGGATACCTTTGTACCTGAAAAACCTCGTTTACAAACCGAGGTATGCCAGGCAAAGACATTTGGGTGATCCCCACACACCGGCACAATCTTGTGGAGGCGTATGGGCCCCCCTTAAAACGCAGACTAAATCTACAAAAACGTAGACCCTTGGAGATTCGATATTCGCCTCCTGGAAACAAGATGAGACAGAGTTCATCTCTTAATCGAAAAGTTGAAATTTAATGTATTTTTTGGCCTATTAAATCCAACCAATCCTACTAACAATCCCCATCCTTATTGGTTGGGAAACGTCTAAAGCCAATACATCAGGGGTATACATTTATAGGCCCTATTCCAGCTTTGAAAGGCAAAACCAAACCATATTAGTAACAAGCCAAAGCCTAAAACTCGTAAAAAAAAGAGCGTGACAGATTTAAAAGTACACTTTCCTGCTTAACATCATAAGGACCCGCTAACTGGCTGCAAAGAAATTGCCGCAATAACAGGCCTGCTCTTTGGGAATTACTTTTGTGCTAACCCAGCAAGCTAAGGTTGCTCTCCCCTCTTCGTCAAAGCAAGGGTTGTTAACGAGTAATGGGGATTGAGAATCCCCAAGTAGGGTAATTTTAATGCCCTCATTTGAACCCAAAAATTGAAAAGGGGACCCCCTCCAAGGTGGTACTTACTATCAATGTTTTAGATGGGAATGGCACCCACATTTTGGATAACAAACACAAATTATGAACACCTGTTTCAGGCAATTTTTTTTAGTGCTAGTAGAGTTGGTAGAATCAAAATCAACACAGACCGAGACTTTCAGTAACCAGGATATGGAACTCCTTGTTTGTTTTTAGAGTGACTCCACCCTCTCAACCGCCCCTCTGCATTTCACAGAAACGTGAGTTTGGGTGCTCCCGGTCCCTCCAGGGATGCGAGGGCCTTTGCCGTGGCACTTTACGGGCCCTTTCAGTCCAGGGCAAGGCACAGGGGCCCTGATTGCCCGCCTGATGCAGTTTGAGGTTTTTACGCGAAATTTCAAGATGTGTGGCCTTCTGGGAACCCCTTCCTGTGAAATGTTGGAGGCATTCTTTCATCACTGGTAGCCCCCCCGAGTTCCATTAAGAGAAGTCAGTCATCACCTTAATTTAAGTATAAGATAGGACAGTCCCTTGAGGACTGTTTCCAGGAGTACAGGCCTATTGGCCTTTCTTTTGAATCCACGGACATTAACATACCTAACCAAAATATTGGCACTGCGTCCTTTGAGAACGTTGCTACCGTTCGTCTCCTCAAGATGAATCAGACCAGGCCCCTGTTTAGGTCATAGGTGAAAGTTTCTGTTTTGTCACAATGTCCAGGAGGCTTGTCTACATTTATCAATTTTTGTCCCAACAACAGGAAGTTTGGATAGCATGGTCCCATTTAATTGGAGTGCAGAAAGGCATTTGACCGTGTTGAAATATCCCCCTCATACCTGTTGTTAACTGTCCCTTTTACCAATTTTTTAATCTGGGGATATAATTTTTATCTTAGATGGGGTCCAAAGTATTATATATAAACACCCCATGGCAAAGCACCGTGGTCCACCCGTCACCACATGGCCCGTAGAAATCGACATGATCCTTCCCACCTTCCATCGCTCATACCCACGTCCCCATGTGCCCCCCTTTAGCCCCGCACTTTTTGCCCTCGGCAAATAGAGCCTCTTCTCGCTTGTTGGAGCCGTAATTCCAAGACTCTTAAATAGTTTGTTTGCATAACTGTGGGGTGTGGGATCCACATAATTTCCTCCTTTACGTCGGAACATTGGATGGTTTTTTGCTTTGGGTATGGTTGGCTGGACCCCTGAAAATCGCTGTGCCCCGCCTTGTTGATGTTTATCACTCGTTGATGTTTATCTCGGGTTAAAAAATCAATTGCTCCAAAATTCTTTGGGCTATGCCCAATGGGAAAGCCTGCAGAGATAGAAACTTTGAAACACACCTAACCCTCAATCCCCATTCAAACATGGGTCCTTACAGTTATATTTCTACCTGGGAATTCATGTCACACCTTTGTTATCAATGAAATGTTTTACGGCTATTTTAACCCCCTCCTAAACTGCCGGTAAAGAAGGGACCTAGACATGCTATGGCCTCACGTACGTCCGCCTTGTTCAATCACTAACTGGCTTTGTAGAGTTTGCCTTTATTAAAATGAATAAGTTGCCCAAATTGGTGTACTACGCCCCTTACAGAATTATTCCCCTCTACTCTATCATGCAAGGTTCTTGAAGCTGCTTATGGTTGGCTGAGTGCTATCCATTTGGAAAAACAAAAGCCCAGGCTAAAAGTAGCTACGCAACTCAACCCTAGTTCAAAGGGATGTCTAGATCTTCCGAACTTAGATGGTATCAGCTAGCACATCCCATTTAAGATTTCACTAGTAAATTGGGTCAAGGACGATTTCCACTTCTGCTTTGCTGAGTTTAGAGAGATCCACAGACCTCATGCTCCCTGTCAGCTAGTATTTTTGGCTTTTAAGGACTTAAAGTCAGCCAGGTGCTTTGTAAAAACCACCCTACCTGTAATCTCTATACATTGGAAAGCGTGGGTTTATTACACAAAAATTGAAGGAGGTTCTGGACTAACATCCCATTGACCCCCAATTCCAGGGAATCCTAACTTGTCTTACCAGGCATGATTGATGGGTGGGTATAATACTTGGACGTCTCGTGGGATAAACAGGATGCGTGATCTGTTTCAGGGTGCAATCCATTCTATCATTTGCATAACTCCGGAAAAGTATGATGTCCCCAGGCATGACATTTTTAAATACCTGCAGATTTGGGACTTTATAAACAGGGCACTACACTCACTATCGATGCCACTACATCTGCAGTTAACAGTTGCTCCTCCTTGGCCCAGTTAGAATCCATTACTCACTTTTACCATGTCCTAAGCCAGACTGATTTGATAAATGTACTGGATGTGATGCAAAAATGGCAATTAGCTGGTAATATATTGCTGGGATAAATGGACTAAGATATGGACTCAACAAGAAAATATCTGTGGGTAACCGAGCCAGATTACTCCAATTTAAGATTGTACACCGTTTACAATCTCTCCTAACAAAAGACATCAAATGAATTCCCAACTGTCACCTGCATGTTTTAAAATGTAAAATCTCAGTGGGCACCTATACTCATTGTATCTGGTTTTGTCCTAAAATTCAACATACTGGCTGGGTGTTTTGCAAGCTTGTAAAGTTTTTGTGTGTATGTTTACACATGGACCCTCTTTCTTTAATCCTGGGTTACCCCAGTCAAGATGCTATCGTGGATGCTGACTCTACCAGACTGGACAATATCCTCATATACGCTGCAAGGAAGAACATCTTTCTGTCTTGGATAAGTGACAAACCCCCTACTAAATCAAACTGGCATAAGGTATATGGAATTCTTCTCTCTGTAGTACGTGACCTGTCTGTTCAATCTTCACAGGCAGTTTATGAACATTTGGCTCCATATCTTCACTTCTCCAACACCACAGTGGCTTCAGTGCTTTTGAGTTGTTGTCCTTGGCTAGCCTCTGCCTCTTTCCCTTTGTCCTACTTATAACACTGTACTTGTAACCTGGTCATTTGAGCTTATAAACTAGAACGGGTGTACCAGTGTGGAAAAAGTTTTTGCCCCCTTCCTCATTTCCTGTTCCTTGCATGTTTGTCACACTTAGTGGTCGGACATCAACCAATTTCAACATAGTCAAGGACAACACAAGTAACACAAAATGCAATTTGTAACTGAAGGTGTTTATTATTAAAGGTGAAAAAAAATCCAAACCATCAGGCCCTGTGTGAAAAAGTGATTGCCCCCCTTGTTAAACATACTATAACTGTGGTTGTCCACACCTGAGTTCAATTTCTCTAGCCCCCCAGGCCTGATTATTGCCACACCTGTTCACATCAAAGGCATCACTTAATAGGAGCTGCTTGACACAGTAAGTTCCACCAAAGATCCTTAAAAGCTACACTCATGCCGAGACCAAAGAAATTCAGGAACAATTGAAAGAAGTAATTGAGATCTATCAGTCTGGGAAGGTTTTTTACTCAGCCATTTCCACAGGCTTTGGGAATCCGTCGAACCACAGTGAGAGCCATTATCCACAATGGCGAAGACATGGAACAGTGGTGACACTTCCCAGGAGTGGTCCGCCGCCCAAATTACCCAAAGCGCAGCGACGACTCTCCAAAGGTCACAAAAGACCCCACAACAACGTCCAAGAACTGCAGGCCTCACTTGCCTCATTTGAGGTCAGCGTTCATGCCTCACCATCAGGAAAACACTTTTTCACACCACTGTATAGTGATCAACTTAATAAAATGTATTACTTTAAAGAATTATTTCTGATTGATAGTCCAATTTATGTCAAGCATGAAGTTGTTGGGAGTGGTAGTTTTGTCTCCCACTTTTAACATTAAGGACCCACTCAGTGCAAATAACACACCATTTATAACTCCAAACTACGTATGTGCAATTTGTGTAAAGGGAACAGGAAATTGGTGCGTTATGACACATGAGCAGTCTGTGCTACCTGAGACTAGAGAATGTGAGAATGAACTCAGTAAAGCAGCTGAGTAAGGCTGGGCAATAAGAAGAGAAAGCTGATCTTCAGGACAGTGTGGGACCGGAAAGAGAGCGTGCCCTGATTATCAGTCCATTCAGGATGAGGTGACAGCCAATACATCCGGGATGACAGACACACCAAGAGCCATTTGAGCACACCAGCTCATCACTTAAAATTACTTTGCCATTTCCTTCAATATCACAGAATTAAGTCCAAAACTATAATGATTAGTTTAAATGACTCACGCTCTGATGTAAATGTTACTGAACTTGGCTTGGATCACATTCATGTGCTGTTGACAGATGCTATGTAAAAATAGTTCTCTCCATGTGCATTTTGTCGTACAGAGCTAAATCCATCAACAGGAAAAGAAAATGTCTTACATAAACCACAATGTGAAGCAAGCAGTTTTTTTTAAATAAGTGTGCTTTTATTTAGTTAGCAACATTTTATAATTGTGTAGACTTAAACGTGTGAAAATCCACATACCTCTGCCCTTTCTGGCTTCTCAATCTAAGCTGCCAGGTTTGTTCCGCTTTGTTGAACAATGCAGTTGGTTCTCAGGGCCACAACTGTCAGGTCTATTAAATAACCCTAAAAATCCTAACCGATTATAATGACAACATGTCGCATCTGAAATTGCGGGCGTATACATACACATAGATATTTTTATTACAATTTTAGCCTAACATCAGTTCACGCTTGTTGGTTAGTTGTAGTTAGGGGTGGGTATCATTTAAAACATTTCAATACCACTACCATACTGTGACTTCAATAACTATTCCTGAAGGTCCTGTACTTTTTTTCATACCAACTTCATAAAATATATTTCAACTAAAAGAAATTACATTTCACATTACGCACAAATCTTTTAATTTGTTCTACACATTCATTCTTTACAATGTTAACATTAGACAACCAATCAAAAGAATTATTAGATCCTAGTAGAGCATGACTGTATGCCTATTGGCTCACTGATGCTGATAAGATTAGCTTCCTGTAGTTGAATTTGGTATCAAATGAGGAGCATTTTTGATACTCTATACTGAGGGAATTCGTTCAGTGCTTAAAAGAATAGTACCCAACCCTACTCTGAAAGCTGAAAGGCCTCTTCTTTCTCTCACACACACAGATTACATTGGACCTTTCTATCTCCCCAGCGCTGCCGACAAAAGTCTGGCCCTTCCCCAACAACATATTATAATATATATATATATTGTATGTGTATATGTTGTGTTATATTTGTATATGTATACTATGTTATATTATAGTATATATATATAATATATATATATGTGTACTATGAGTGTTACTATATATGTATAGTTATGTGTATATATTTTATGTTGTAGTAATATGTTATAATTCTAATTATATGTTTATATATATGTCTAGTATGTATATATGTATGTATATTATGTATGTATATATGTTATATATATGTTATATGTATGGTATGATTATGATTAATATATGTATGTATATATTATATAGTATAGGTATATATATGTGATATATAATGTATAATATATGGTCATAGATTATATATATTTAGTATGTTTATATATATGTATATATAATATATATGTATATATAATATATGTGATAGTATATTTGTATATATATGTATATATGTGTATAATATTATGTGGTATATATATATATATGAGGTGTATATATGTGTTACATGTTTATATATGTGTATAGTATATGTTATATGTGTAGTATACTAGTATGTATATAGATAGTCGTGTATAATAATATGTGTATGTTATATAGTGTATCATATGAGTTGTGTGTATAGTCTAGTGTATATATATGGTGTATGTATATGTGGTATGTATATGTGTTTTGTATAGTGTTAATAATGTATACGTGTATATATATCTATGTGTGTATGTATATATTTGTGTATATTATATGTGGATATATAGTTGTCTATGATATTTGTATATATATTTGCTATATGTGTATATTATATATTGTATATATTATGTGTATATGTATGGTAAGGGGTAGTAGACATGTGTGTATGTTGTAGGTTATAGTGTATGTATGTACTAATAGTATTCTATGTATGTATATAGTGTTATATATTTATGTATTATATATTTATTAATGTAGTGTAGTGGATGTAATATAATATTATCATCTTAATATGTGTATATATTTTATATATATATCGTAGATCGTTGTATTATGTATATATGTGTATGTATGTATGTATCTATGTATATTGTATATATATTGTGTATATGTGTATAAGGAGAATGTATGTATATATTTATAGTAATATATGTATTAGTATAATGTGTATATATGTTCGTATAGTTATATATGTGTTAATCTATATAGAAGTTATATAGTATATATTATATAAATATATATATTAATAGTATATAATATATATCCAGCAGCTCCGTCTCACGCTGTTACTCTACCAACTGAAGTTAGTTGCATTCAATAACCTCTTCTGTGTTCTTCGCCGTGGCCGCCACGATAGCAGAGTTACCACGGAAACAATGGTACAAATACCGGTTTGCCCCTCATACTTAACAATA
>NC_045747.1:34766385-34774063 GCF_008692095.1 Etheostoma spectabile | reverse complement strand
AAAATTAAAACTGTAGACAAATGTCAGAAGTGTGGACCGGCGCTGTGTGGCCGGGCGCTGAGTAAGAGGAGAGAGAGTAGAGGAGAGATCCCACACAGGCACGGGTTTACAGACGAAATGGGTCACGTAACGCAAAATTAAATCATATCCATATAACAACATTGCAGCAGATGCAAGGACATTAGCGCCGGTGCGTCCTAGAGGAGCTAACAGCTAACAGCTAACAGACGCTACTAGCTAACAGACGCTACTAGCACCGACTAGCACTGCTCACTGCTGTTGTCTGAAAAACAGACGGGACAAAATGTTGCGTTTACTGGTAAACTGGTAAACCTAAAGACCGACGTATAACCGACTGCTCTGTTGAGTTTTCCTCCCGTTACTCTGTCCTCTGTGACTGTCTCCATCTAGAAACTAAGCTGCACGGTGCAGGGAACAACTGACTGGCTCATGAGCAGACGGTAGTAGCGGTAGATGGGCTATACAAAAAACCCGGAGCGTTCTATGAAATGACGCTTTAAAAACAATAATCGCTCTATCAAGGAAATTTGATCGTGGGAAGTCAAAATCGTGATCCCGATTAAAATTCGATTAATTGTGCAGCCCTAATTCCAAGCCAAGTATCCACGGTATGAAGTTTCTTTGCCCTGATGTATGTTATTGCAGGGGTTAATGACCTTTTACTGCAAAGCACCCTTTTCATCTCTCTTAATCTCCTGTCTGTCTCCACTCCGTATCATCTTATTAGGCAGAAATGCCATTTAAATGTCAGTTAGTGAAGGAATTCAAAAGATAAGGGATGAAAAATATTTTTCTTGTATTCACTAGTAACAGATGAAAAGCATGAAAAAAAAACGAGAAAAAAAACTGTATACTGTGAATTTTTCACACACTCTGCTGCAGAGCCTCCTGTTACTGAGGAGATGAGGAATGTGAGGAAAGCACGCTGATAAACAAGCATATCAAATAAGTAAAGTAACTCACCAATGCATTCTTCTCTTTCCTTAATGCTTTCCCCAGTCTTTTTCTCTTCTCTGTCAAACAATACGGATCTCAGTGTTCAGTCTTCTAACTTTCCAAGGTTCATAAAGCTCTGAGTGGAATCTGCCAAGGAGTTCTTTATGCTTTGCAGCTTTGCCTCCAGATTATGAAAAAGCTGATGAGGCTTCCAAGAACTTCTCCTGCTCCGCGTGGTGCTCTACTTCTCTGGAGGCTTCACGGGATAAAGCATAAGGCAGGGGGGGGGGGGACACACACACACAAACACGCTTCTGTGTCTCTTCAGCGATCTCTAAAGGCCTCTTGGGCTGATCTGATGCTACCGCTTGGATCGTGAAGCTTGTGTATGATGTAACTTTGCTCAGAAGCAAAATGAAGTGAAGTTGACTGCCGGGCCGCACTCCTGAGTCTCTCTCTCTTTGCTCCTCTAGAGGCCTCCCTGGCTACAGTTGCTATACTCTTGCCTCAAAGGCAAATGGAAGATGCTGAAGTGAATTACCTACTGGGTGGATTGAAGCACCAGGCTGGTGAGCATGTGTTAACCTGGACTGAAGCACCAGGAAAGTGAATGCTGTTGCTGTAAAAGTTCCCTTCCACTTTCCTTGAGTGAGAAGCTGTGTCTGCTTAGGTATATTGATTCCTGCTGGGTGTATTGTACCAGAAGGGTGAGGTTATTGTGAAAGTGTAGCTGGCTTTCCTGGCATTATGACCCTTTTTCCTTTCCAGGGATAACCAACCCAATAATCCAGGCTACAAGTGTGGATCAGTACAATTTAGACAGCAAGTGGGTCTGAGCTGACAGATGGTGGGAGGTCCAAGGTCATTGTGGTGAGGAGTGCTTGCGAGGCAATACAGGTTGTCAAGGTAACAACAGCAAGAGGTCACAGGTGTGTTTTTTTTTCTTCTCTCAGTTCCAGTCACAGGGTCGGCTGTTTCTGTGGAGGAGGTAGACAGTGGGGAACAAATCCCTGAGGTTAATGGAAGAACTGTTGCACGAACTGGAAAAAAAGAGGAACTGATAAAGGATAATACATTGCTTTTCACTTCTTTCCTTCTCTATTTCTCTGGGAGGTTGAGAGCAGGAGAGGTTTTTATTGGAGAGGAGAGGATGACGGGAGGTAAAGTAGTGTTGAATCAGTCTTGAGTATGTTCTCTCTTGTTTATTTGAAAAAGAATGCTGGTGGTCTATTAGTGTGCATCTGTAAAATAGTCGATGCTATACTCTGTCTCTTAACAGGTAGGTTTCTTCAGGGGCTCCACCTATAGAAGACAAAGCACAGAGACAGGGCAAAATGATTAGAACTTTTATCATTGGACTTCACCAAGGATTTCCCATGTCATGGATTCAGTTTGTGATTTGTAGGGCTGGGACAAAATGCATTTTTCCTCCCGATTCGATTCTTTCCTGATACAAGGGTGCAATTTGTATTGAGAATTTTAATTATTGAGATTTGATGGTATCGAGTATTGTGATTTTCCTTTCCACCTTTAAAAAATAAAAATGGATTAATACACGTAGAGACAATATATAATGGGACATTTCTAAAAAGTAATTGTTTTAGAAGAATAATGCACATCACATGTCAGTCAGTCAGTCTGACAGTTATTTCACTTGTAAAAAAGTACATAACATGGATTTTCAAAATTTCACTCCATTTTGCCCAATGGTTTGCACTGTGGCCTCATAGCAAGATGGGTCTGGGTTTGAATCCAGGTCGTTCTGGGCCTTTCTGTGTTCTGTGTGGTATCTTCTCTTTGCAAGGGTTTCCTCCGGGTTCCCCGGTTTCCCCCCACCAAAAAACATGTACTAGGTTCTCCAGTCAGTGCCCTTGATTCTTTTTTTTTTTTTTTTTTTCCCCGCATGTTCCTTTGGATCAGAGAGGCTCCAAAATCATGGTAGCAGCTGTCGCCTTGGTCCCGCTCCATGTTCTGTGATGCCATGTTCAACTGCTACACTGCAGTGCACTGCTACGTCCTGCTGTGCCTTGTAATGCCGCACAGCGTCCTGCTATGCCATGAACTACTACAAAGAACTGCTACAAACTACTAATTTTTTCTATTTTTGTTATTGCCACTCTTCATTCTAACCCCAACCAGCCCGTCAGACGCCGCCTACCAAGAGCCTGGGTCTGTCCGAGGTTTCTGCCTAAAAGGAAGTTTTTCCTCGCCACTGTCGCACTGTTGCTTGCTCTGGAGGAGACTACTAGAACTGTTGGGTCCTTGTAAATTCTGGAGTGTGGTCTATCTGTATAGTGTCTTGAGATAACTCTTGTTATGAATTGATACTATAAATAAAATTGAATTGAATTGAATTGATGAAGGCACTTGATCAAGGAGTTGTCCTCGGGCGCTGTAAATGGTTGCCCATTGCTCCTTTGAGGTATGGGTGAATTGCAGATAATGAATTTCGCTACATGTACAGTATGTGTATGTGACAATAAAGTACCTTTATATAAACAGAACATATGTAGGTGAATCATTGGAAAAAAAAATACATATACCCAAGTCATAATTATTTTGGTCAATACTGAAATCGCGATTATTTAACACGATTACTCTTGGAAAGATGCAATTACTGCAATTATTAAATTTAAAAACCAAAAACAGCAAAACAGTTAGACAAATAAACATTGAAAACACCATAGTTTGCGTTACTACTTTTTCCGTTGCAAAATAAAAACATTTTCTCGTTTACTCAGTTTTTGTGATAGTTAGGAGCAGAAATTGTGATCACGTTTAAAAAAAAAAATTGATTACGTAGCGCTTCTAGTTAAAATGAATGAATAATCTCTGGGCTCAGTGCCACAGTGTAGGGAACACATTATCGGTTTCACTTAATTTTTATATATATTTCCCCTACAGTTACAATGTTGTCTCTTTTATGACTGCAGTAGTCTGCAAACACATTAATCATCTGAATGTGAAAACCATTCTTCTGATCATAGCCAGATAATAATTTACTTGGATACGGTAAAACTTATTTTATTGTACCAACTTTATATTCAGCATTTCTGTACATTCTTACAGTATACTGCAGACGTTTGTATTTAGAGTGTGGGATTTTATGGCTGGTTGACAACTGAGTAAGCTGACTGTTGAGTGTTTTATATCTGACACTGACCTTCGACTTCAGAGACAAGGCAGAAAACCAAAACTGGAAAGTAATCCTCCAAGGCATCAATAAACTTGTTTTCAAAGTTATTGTTTTTGAGCCTGTTGACTTGTCTTTTACTACGAAGAGACTGGCACACTGCATGCGTGTGTGTGTGTGTGTGTGTGTGCATGTGTGTGTATACTAAGCACAGTCCTTTGGCTGAGGTTCTGTCTCAATATTTGGCAGCAGGTAGCAATGAGGTCATACAGTGCCTGTATCTTGGGCTTTTCTGCTACAACTTTGGACTTGTCCTTTGGATACCCACCAAACCACCTACACACACTGCAAGAACAACAGTGAGTATGCAGCCAAGTGTGTGTGTGTGTGTGTGTATAAATGTAAATGTAAATGTGCTGGATTTTATATAGCACTTTTCTAGTCTTAAAGCGCTTTTACATAGTACAGGAACCATTCACCATTCACAGACATTCATACACTGTGGCCGAGGCTGCCGTACAAGGTGCCACCTGCTCATCAGATAAACACTCACACACATTCACACTCCGATGGCGCAGCATCGGGGGCAACTCGGGGTTCAGTGCCTTGCCCAAGGACACTTTGACATGGGACTGCAAGCCAGGGATCAAACCACCAACAGGCAACCACTCCACCACTGAGCCACAGCTGCCCCTGTATGGCTTAATTTGATAAGTAGCTAGGTTGTAAAGTTAGAACTATATTCTTGTTAGTCAGTGTGTGTGGCACAGTGCTGTGGTGACAGAGCGATGTATCTACTTGTCTGTCAGGGTACTCATGAAAATATAGGGTAAAACAGGGCATGTTATCCTATAAAACTGGTATAGCCTGTTTAACAATACAGAATATATTATAGTTTGATGGCAGTAAACTGCTGCAAAGTCTGATAACATGTCATGTTGGGTGTGTAGTTGGGTGACTTGATAGGGGTCTGTGTGAACGTTTCTCTGACAGTGGTCAAACCTCACCAGAGCACCTTAATATGTGATATCCAACTGGATAACTTATCTCTTCCCCTTTATCTGAAGGATATCAAGACACAGACGGAGTTGGCAAAGAAACCGCAATAAAATCTAGGACAATGTGTAAATGAATAAAATCACTGTTGAGCTACAACAGAAAAAAAGGTACAGTAACAATATACACTAATATTACATATTCAATACTCACAGATCTCCGAATCCTCGATTCAATTAAATTTTTGATTCTAAGGTCACAATTCGATTCTCGATTTTTACTTCGTTTTTTTAAAGCACAGGTTGCTATGCCATTTTTAGACTAGACTTGTATGTAATATAATATCTGACCTTTGTTCGCAATGTGGGCTACCACATACCAAAAGTTTACTGAAAATCCTGAGGGCAGTTGCTTTGCACCACACAGAATTTGGTGTTTGAAGCCCCCAACGGCCTAATCCTTGTGCCTTCCAGGCAGCGCTGCCTGGAAGGCACAAGGATTAGGCAATTGTTATTGTCACTCCTCGATGTAAGTCAAGTGCAGATTTGAGTTTTACATGCTCAGATTTAAGCGGTTTAAGGCATAACGTGTCATACTGAAATTTGTGAAATCCATAAAATAATAAACTTTTCTCATTACGAACAATAACAGTCACTTCAAAAACATTTTAGCTATCTATGACTGTTTAATTGCTAACATTATCTAAAAACACCATTCACGTGACAGCCTTTGTTGTGTTTGATTGCTAGCTTGTAGCTAAGCTATCAGTCATTTCAAAAACGTTTTAGCTATCTGACTGTTTGAGGGCATCTCAACGCACGGCAGTATGCCAACTTGTTGCTCTCTAATATACCCAATATAAGCTGCTCTGTTTAGGTTACAAAACGTGCATGCAAGCTATAATTCAACCATGCGGTATTGTTGGGATAAAGCTATAAGCAGAATATACGCTAGATGCTAGGCTAATGTAGAATGGTAAACACACAGAATATAGTACATAGCAGAGCTTACAAACTGTGGCTTTTTAGTCAACAACGCAAACTAAAAATCCAAAATATTTCCACACACTTCAGGCTCAAATTGTAGTTGCCATGCTATCTTTTGACTGGTTCTAGCTAAGTTACATGGGATTGACTGACAGCACTTCAACACGTGTGTTTTTTTCCGCTTGACAACCGTACTGGACGTGACATTGGGAGCTGGCAGTATCGGTAATTCGATGTTCAAGATTGTGACTTAATTTCGATCGATTACGATAATCGACATTGTGACAACCTTATTCAAGTTAAAGAGCAAATATCATCAGTGTTAGCTGATGATATTTGATATTTTACTGACCACCCTCTCCACCCCACACTGGTCCAACAGAGGAGCAGCTTCTCAAAGAGGCTCCGACAGTTTAAATGCCGCACGGACCGCTACAGAGAAATCATTCCTACCTCAGACAATAAACTCTTCAACACGTCATCCCTGGGGGTAGATGAGACTCTAGACACACAATACTACTAAGGGAACCGGCACGACTGGGTCATTTACAAAAGCTCACATTTTGTTTGTTTTTTCCATCTTGTATATACTTAATATTTGTTCTTACATTCTTAATTTTTATTCTTATATTTTGTTATTATAATATAAATATTTCATGTATATTGTATGTATGTAGATTTTGTGTGCTGCTGTAACACTGTAATTTCCATTTTTTTGGGATCAATAAATTCATATCTATCTATCTTCTATCTAGTGACCACTAAGGGAGACGGCGAGAAGACAATCTGGAAAATTCTGTCTTTAAAGGGCAATGTCAAAATCGTCGGACAAATTCAAAGAAAACCAAACCAGGACCAAATTACTAACTGGACAGTTGGTGTGATTACAAGCTACATGTCTGGCTTCCTGCATGCTGCAGAGAGAGAGAGAGAGAGAGAGAGAGAGAGAGAGAGAGAGAGAGAGATGAGAGAAGAGAGAGAAGAGGAGAGAGAGGGTAGAGAAGAGAGAAGAGAGAGATGAGAAGAAGATGTAAAGAGGAGGGGAGGAGGAGAGGAGCGGAGAGAAGAGATGAGAGAGAGAGAGAGAGAGAGAGAGAGAGAGAGAGAGAGAGAGAGTTTTACATTATTTACATTATTTTATTAGTTTGTGGGGAAAGGGAGTGGGTTTAATAATATAGCCATGAACAAGGGTGGATGGCTAGCAGAAACAAAGCTCCTTGGGCAGAAATGGATACAGAAAAAGTTCCTTTGAATGGGAAGTTATTTGCATGTACTGTCAATGTGAACTGAGTTACTACTGGAGTACGTCCAGTCGCAAATACCACTTGAGCATTAAAAACGTACGTATCCCTTTTAAAGTAAATTTAGAATTTTTCGTTTTTTAAAGTGTGATTAATTTGGAATTAATGTTTCCCTGTTGCATATTAACTTTTCAACAAAAAAATAAACCTCCTTTTACAGTGCACCACATTCTTGTTAATTAGGCTGGCCCACACAACAGTTTTAGAACAAGCTAATTAAAATCAATCTGTACCACAGCGAGAGGATGTAAATTTAAATGTGCTGTATTTATATAGCGCTTTTCCAGTCTTAACAACTGCTCAAA
>NC_045747.1:34765881-34766192 GCF_008692095.1 Etheostoma spectabile | reverse complement strand
TCGAACCACCAACCTTCCGATTGGCAGGCAACCGCTCTACCACTGAGCCACAGCCACCGAGGAGAAACAAAAATTGAAAATGAACTAAAATTCATTCGGCTCACAGGTAGGCAGGATTTTTAAATTAATTGTTAGGCTAATGTAGCCAATGAATACTTCTTTCTACTACTTTTTTATATACACTCAACTAAAGGATTATTAGGAACACCGGTTTAATTTCTCATTAATGCAATTATCTAATCAACCAATCACATGGCAGTAGCTGCAATGCCTTTAGGGCTGTGGTCCTGGTCAAGATAATCTCCTGAACT
>NC_045747.1:34765781-34765871 GCF_008692095.1 Etheostoma spectabile | reverse complement strand
TGTCAGAATGGGAAAGAAAGGTGATTTAAGACATTTTGAGCGTGACATGGTTGTTGGTGCCAGACGGGCCGGTCTGAGTATTTCACAATC
>NC_045747.1:34754161-34765756 GCF_008692095.1 Etheostoma spectabile | reverse complement strand
AAATCGCAATATAAATTAACACTAAAATCTAAATTGTTAAATCGAAATAGAAACAATCTCCATCTAAATGTTAATCTACAAAAATCTAAATCTATAGGTTAAATCTAAAATTAAATTCTAAATCTAAATTTAATCTAAATCTACATCTACATTAATCTAAATATTAAATATCTAAATCTAAATGTTAAATCTAAATCTTACATGTTTAAATATCTTAAATCCTCAACTAGAATCTAAAGGTTACATCTACATATAAAACTCTAAATTAAAAGTTAAATCTAAATCTAAATTTAAATCTAATCTAAATCTAAATGTTTAAATTCTAAGTTTCGGGTGAAAACAATATTTAGCTAATATGCAAATTAATGTCGTACCGGAAAGTACCACAATAAAAGCTCGAGGATGGCAGTGTATGGTTTATATTCAAATACGAATATCAATCCTCTCATGCGGGAGATCTGGCTCTTGAACTTTGGATAACCGTGAAAATAACTACCTAAATAATAAAACACAAGTTTTGGGGGGATAAGTGTATTTTTGAAGAGTCACTTTAGTTTTTACGTGGTCCAACTAACTCCAAACTAAAGAAACTCTACTGCTCCTTGCCCACAAAAAAGACCTACAACTCTAAAACTAAAATCCAAAAAATAAAAAAAAAACTAAAAACTTTTCTGAATGGTGTGTGAATATATGTATTAGCCCTAAAATACGCCATCCACGGGGGGGGGCTCAACCCTTTGATTTAGGACTTGGTGTGCTGGTCCACCGTTCCGTTCGCATTGCACTTAACGTCAACAACCAAGTCGACGCCTATCACCCGCCCTCCCCCACAATGCACGTACTGTGGCCATGGCAACTCTGGTAATGGAGTCCTAAAAAACGAATCAGCCGTTAGCCGGAACCTCGGCAGAGCCCCGTCCGGTGCTGAACAAACTTAAAATTTCAACACATTCAACACGACCAGCAATAATACACAGCCTCAACAGGGCCCATCCCACCACAACCCACACACATTACCACACACAACCACACAAACCAACGCACACACAACAACCACACAAAACACCCACACCACCACCAAAACACACCCACACACCCCAAAAACACCCGCAGGCCCAAACCCACCCTCGGTAAGCCACATGTTTTTTTTCCGCAATTCAACAAACACACAATCAACACGGGCTTGGCAAAATAACCCTTTGTCAAGGGGCTAAAAGAAAAAAAACACAAAAAAAAAAAAAAAAACAAAACCAATTTACTAACTAGCTAACGGTAGCTAAGCCAGTAGAGTTTGTGCTACTAACCTTGACAACAGACAATGCTAGCTACGTGATGTGGAAACATGCTTACCGAGGTGGCTGCGGTGGCCCTGAGGTCTGTCTCTGTGCTGTTTAATAATTTTGTACGCCACAGAGGAACGCCCTCTGCCGATGTTCTTGCTAAAACCTGATTCGTTGGACATGTCGCATTGTCTTGTCAGTGCCTTGTCGGTGGCTGCGGGATGAGGCTCTTGCTGACGTACGCAGCCGAACGTGCAAGCCCATTCAAGATTGAACCCCCCGTGGCTTGGCTATAGTGGCTATAATATCCCACACCATTCATAATTGACACCCCTAAAAACTCCAAGTACTCTTCACTACAGTTGTTTCCCAACTGTGTTTAGTCTTGTAGTATTTTCACGGTGATCCAAGTTTCAAGAGTCCATATCTCCCATGAGTGGATTTTTATTCTTTATTTGACACATAAACATACCTGCGCTCCTCGAGCTTTTTTTGGTACTTCCGGTACCGACATATTTGCATATTAGCTAAATATCTTGTTTCACCCCGGAACTTTAATTTAACATTAGATTTAGATTTAACTTTAACTTTTAGATTTAGAGTTACTTTTGATTTAGCTTTAATATTTAGATTTCACATTTATATTAGAATGTAGATTTAACATTTAGCTTAATTACATTCGATTTAGATTTAATATTTTAGATTTCAACTTTAGATTTGATAGAGTTACATTTAGATTTGTTTTATATGTTTATTAACAGTGATATTTAGATTTAGATGTTAACATTAGCATCTAGATTTACTATTAGATTTAACATTTAATTTAATTTAGATTTAACCCATTTAGAATTTAGAGTTAACATTTAGATTTAAGAGATTTAACATTTAGTTACTTTTATCATAAATTTAACATTTACCAATTTGAGGTGTCGACATTTATATTGGATTTAACTATTTAAAACAAAATAAAATTTATGTTTTTTCCAAGAGTTGACAAATATTGTGTTGTAAATGTGCACCGAACTGACCCCCCAATTTTCGCTATCATTTATTTAAAAAAAAAAAACATTATTTAAAGCTAAATTTGACAAAATGTTGCTGTTATTTTCAAAAGCACGCCTCTTTCCAAACGGCGCCCATACACTTCGTATGTATCGTTCACTGCGTCAGGCAGCGCGCGGCCTGGGCTCGCCCGGGCGTCCTGGCGCCGCGCCGGGCCTGGGAGCCCTGCGCGGGCAGGGGGCGAGGGCACCGGAGCGGGTGCGCGGGACGGGGCAAGCGGCGCGCGGGGGGCGGCCGGGGGGGGGCTGCCCACGCCCTGGCGCGGCGGGGCTGGCGGCCGCCCGGTTGCGGCAGTGGTGTGGGAGGCAGCTGGGGCCGGTGGGCGGCGCGGGCGGGGCGGGGCGCGCTTGGGGGCGCGCGCGGCGTGCCGCGGCGGCGAGGGCGCCGCGCCAGCGCGCGCCGGCAGGGGGCGGGCGGCGGGGGCGGGGGCGCGGCGCCGCTGGGCCTCCGGGGAGAGGGGGGGAGGGGGTGCTGCGGGCGGCCGCCTTGGGCCTGGCGCAGGGTGGAGGCGTAGGCAGAGGAGCGCGGGGCGCAGGTCGGGGGGTCCGTCGGGTCGGCGCCGCCGGGGCCGGCGCTCTGGCCACCCCGCGTGGGCGCCTCGGCTAGCTGAGGGCTGGCATTTTTCTGAACTATGATCTTCTGGCCAGGGTCCCATCTCTGGCCCGAGGTCCAGGTCCAAGTCCCACAGGGCTCCGTCTCACGCTGTGTACTCTACCAACTGAAGTTTAGTTGCATTCATAACCCTTTCTGTTTTGTCTTCGCCGTGCCCCACGATAGCAGAGTTTACCACGGTAAACAATGGTACATAATACCGGTTTGCCGCCCTCTCCTTATACAATATGACAGCTTTGTGTTAATAAAAAATTAAAACTGTAGACAATGTCAGAGAGTGTGGACCGCGCTGTGGGGCCGGGCGCTTGAGTCAGAGGAGAAGGAAGAGAGAGATCCCACACAGTGCACGGTGTGTACAGACTAAATGGTCTCACGTAACGAAAATTAAATCATATCCATAAAATACACCATTGCGCAGATGCAAGGACATAATAGCGCCGGTGCGTCCTAGAGACTAACAGCTAACAGCTACAGACGCTACTATACGCTTACCCTAGCACACACACAACGCACCGACTAGCCTGCTTCACCTGCTGTTGTCTGAAAAACGACGGGACAAAAATGTTTCGTTTACGGGTAACTTTACCCTAAAGCCGGCCGTATACAACGAGTCTACTGTCCTGTTGAGTTTCCTCTCCGTTCACCTCTGTCCTCTTTGACGTCCTCCATAACCATAAACAGTCTGCACGGTGCAGGTGAACAACTGACTGGCTTCATGAGCATACGTTGTATGCGGTAGTAAGGCCTATACAAAAAACCCTTGGAGCGGTTCTAAAATGACCTTTAAAAAACATAATCCTCTCTCAAGGAAATTTGATCGTGGAAGGTCAAATCGTGATCCTCGATCAAATTCGATTAATTGTGCGCCCTAAGTCCGAAGCCAATATCCACGGTATGAAGTTTCTTTGCCTGTGTATGTTATGCGGGGTATGACTTTTTACCTGCAAAGCACCCTTTTTCAATCTCTCTTACTCTTCCTGTCGTCCCACTCCGTATCATCTTATAGGCAGAAATGCCATTTAATGTCAGTTGTGAAGGAATTCAAAAGATAGCGGATTAAAAATATTTTTCTTGTATATCACTTAGTAACAATGAAAGCATGAAAACAACTAGAAAAAATACAAACTGTATACTGTGAATTTTTCCACACACTCCTGCTGGGCAGAGCCCCCTGTTCTGAGGATATGATGATGTGAGTAAAGCACGCTGATGTAAACAGCACTATCAAATAAAAGTAAACGGCACCCCGACTCACCAATGCATTCTTCTCTTTCCTTAAGCTTTCCCCAGTCTTTTTTCTTCCTTTCTCTGTCAAACAATACGGATCCAGTGTTTCAGCTCTTCCTACTTTCCAATGGGTTCATAACAGCGTCTGAGTGGAATCTGCCAAGATTTCTTTATGCTTTGCCAAGCTTTGCGCCTCCAGATTATGAAAAACTGCTAAAGAAGAAAAAACAAATGAACTCTTTCCAGACTCTCCTGCTCCGGCGTGTTGCTCTAAACTTCTCTGGAGGCTTCACTACGGGATAAGCCATAAGGCATGGGGGGGGGGGGAGGAACACACGCACACAACACGCTTCTGTTCGTTCTTCCTCGATCTCTAAATAGCCTCTTTGGTCGGCGATCTGATGCCTAACCGGCTTTGGATCTTAGCTTTGTTATTGATGTACTTTGCTAGAAGGCAAATGAAGTGAAGTTGACTGCCGGGCCGCACTCCTGAGTCCCTCTCTCTCTTGCTGCCTCTAGATGGCCTCCCTGGCTACAGTTTCTATACTCTTGCCGCAAGGCAAATGGAAGATGCTGAGTGAATTACCTACTGGGTGGATTGAAGCACAGGCGTGTGAGCATGTGTGTAACCTGTGCTTGAAGCACCAGTAAAGTGATGCGTTGCTGTAAAATATTCCCTTCCACTTTCCTTGAGTGGGAAGCTTGTCTGCTTAGGTAATTGATTCCCTGCTGTGTATTTAACCTAGAAGGGTGAGGTTATTTGTGAAAGTGTAGCGTGTCTTTCTGGCCATTATGACCCTTTTTCCTTTCCAGGGATAACCAACCCATAATCAGGCTACCAAGTGTGATCAGTACAATTTACGACAGCAAGGGGTCTGAGCTGACAGATTGGTGGGAGGTCCAAGCATTGTGGTGAGGAGTGCTTGCGAGGCAAACAGGTTGTCAAGGTAACAACAGCAAGAGGTCACAGTGTGGTTTTTTTTTGCTTCTCTCCGTTCCAGTCACAGGTCGGCTTTTTCTGTGGAGGAGGTAGACAGTGGGGAACCAATCCCTGAGGTTAATGGAAGAAACTGTTGCACAACTGAACAAAAAGAGGAACGTATAAAGATAATACATGCTTTTCACTTCTTTTCCTTCTCTATTCGTCTTGGAGGTTGAGAGCCGAGAGTGTTTTATTGAGAGGAGAGGATGCACGGGAGGTAAGTAGATGGTTGAATCAGTCTGAGTATTGTTCTCTCTTGTTTATTTGAAAAAGAATGCTGGTGGTCTATTAGTGTCATCTGTAAAATAGTCGATGCTATACTCTGGTCTCTTAACACGTAAGGTTTCTTCAGGGGGCTCCACCTATAAAGAACAAGCACAGAGACAGGGCAAAATGATTAGAACTTTTATCATTGGACTTCACCAAGATTTCCCCATGTCCAGGATTCTTTTGTGATTTTGTAGGGCTGGTACCAAAAGTCTTTTTTCCTCCCCTTCGATTCTTTCCTGATACAAGGTGCAATTTTTTGAGAAATTTTAATTATTGAGATGTTGATGGTATCGGTATGTGATTTTCCTTTCACCCCTTAAACAAATAACAACTGGATTAATACACGAGAGACAATATATAAATGGGACATATTTCTAAAACGATTTGTGTTTTAGAGAATATATGCACATCACATTCAGTCGTCAGTCTGACAGTTATTTCACTTTAAAAGTACATAGAACATGGGATTTCCAAAATTCACTCCCATTTTGCCCACTGTTTGCACTGTTGCCTCATAGACTATAGATGGTCTGGGTTTGAATCCAGGTCACGTTCTGGGCCTTTCTGTGTTCTGTTTTTGGGTATAAGCTCTCTTTGCAAGGGTTTCCTCCTGGTCCCCGTTTCCCCCCACCAAAAAACATGTACTAGGTTCTCCAGTCGTGGCCCTTGATCGTTTTTTTTTTTTTTTGTTCCCGCATGTCCCTTTGGATCAGAGAGGCTCCAAAATCATGGTAGCATAGCTTCGCCTTGGTCCCGGCTCCATGTTCTGGTGATGCCATGTTCACGGTGCTACAACTGCAGTGCACGCTACGTCCTGCTTTGCCTTGTATGCCGCACAGGTCCTGCTATGCATGACTACGTACAAACACTGCTACAACTACTAATTTTTTCTCTATTTTGTTATTGCCACTCTTCATTCTAACCCCAACCCCCCGACAACGCCGCCTACACGAGCCTTGGTCTGTCTCACAGAGGTTCTGCCAGCAAGAAGTTTTTCTCGCCACTGTCGCACTGTTTTCTTGCTCGGAGTAACTACTAGAACGTGGGTTCCTTGTAAATTCTGGAGTGGGTCTGATCTGGTAGTGTTCTTGAATAACTCTTGGTATGAATTGATACTATAAATAAATTTGAATTGAATTGAATTGATGAAGGCACGTTGATCAAGGAGTTGTCCTCGGGCGCTGTACTGGTTTGCCCATTGCTCCTTTAGTATGGGTGAAAATTGCCGATAAAATTTCGCTACTTTAGCATATGTGTAATGTGACAATAAATTAACCTTTATATAACTAAACATATGTCTAGTGAATATTGGACAAAAAAATACTATACCCCAAGTCATAATTACTTTGTTGTCAATACGAATCGCGATTATTTTAACCCATGTACTCTTGGAAGCGCCAATCATTACGCAATTATTAATTTAAAACACAAAACCAGCAAACTTTAGTGAGACAAAGTCAACATGTGAAAACCCTAAGTTTGCGTTAACTACTTTTTGCCGTGCAAATAACACAACTTTTCTCGTTACTCACGTTTTTGTGATAGTGAGTAGCAAAATTGTTGATCACGTTTTAAAAAAAAAAATGATTCGTAGCTCTTCTAGTTTAAAATGAATGAATAATCTCTGGGATCGAGTTCCACTGTGTAGGGAACACATTACGTGTTTTCACCTTATATTTTATAATATCGTTCCCCTACCGTTACATGTTGTCTCTTTATGACTGCAGTGTCCTGCAACACTTATCATCTGAATGTGAAAACCATTCTTCTGATCATAGCCAATAATAATTTACTGGATACGTAAAACTTATTTTATTGGTACCAACTTTCTATTCAGCATTTCTTCACATTCTTACCGTACTACTGCAGACGTTTGGTATTTAGAGTGTGGGATTTATGGCTGGTTTACAACCTGAGTAAGCTGACTGTTGAGTGTTTTATATCTGACACTGACCTTTCGACTTCAGGACAAGGGAAAACACAACTGGAAAGTATCCTCCAAGGCAATCAATAACTGTTTTCAAATTTATTGTTTTGGCGCCATGTTTGACTTGTCCTTTTACTACGAAGAGATGCACCCTGCTGCGTGTGTGTGATTGTTGTGTGGTGTCATTGTGTGTTAACTAGCACAGTCCCTTTGGCTGAGGTTCTGGCTCATATTTGCAGCAGGTAGCAATGAGGTCATACAGTGCCTGTATCTTGGGCTTTTTCTGCTACAACTTTGACTTGTCCTTTGGATACCCACCCCCCCTACACACACTGCAAGAACAACAGTTAGTAATGCAGCCAAGTGTGGGTGTGTGTGGGTGTGTACGATGTAATGTAAATGTGTCTGGATTTATATGCACTTTTCTAGTCTTAAAGCGCTTTTTTTGTTTTTTTTTTACATAGTACAGGAACCATCACCACTGTCACAACATTCATAACTGGGGCCGAGGCTGCCGGTAAAAAAACAAAGGTCCACCTGCTCATCAGCGTTAAACCATCCACACACTTCCCATCGCATGCGCAGCATCGGGGCAACTCGGTTTTCAGTGCCTTGCCCAGGGACACTTTGACGTGGACGGCAAGCCAGATCAAACCCCCAACAGGCAACCCACTCCACCATCTGAGCCACAGCTGGGTGCCCTTAGGCTTAATTTGATAATAGCTAGGTTGTAAAGTTAGGAACTATATTCTTGTTTCAGTGTGTGTGGCACAGGCTGTGTGTACAGAGCGCATGGTATTCTACTTGTCTGTCAGGTACGCCTGAAAATAGGGTAAAACAGGGCATGTTATCCGTAAACTGGTATAGCCTGTTTAACAATACAGATATATTATCTTTGATGCAGTAAACCTGCTGCAAGTCTTATGAACATGTCTGTTGTGTGTAGTTGGTGACTTGAGAGGGTCTGTGTAACGTTTCTGACGTGGTCAACCTCACCAAGCCCTTAATATGTATATCCACCTGGATAAGTATCTCTCTCCCCTTATTCGAAGGATCTCAAGTACACGACGGGATTGTGCAAACAGACGCGCAATGAAAACTCGGACAATGTTTAAAGACATAAATCACTGTATAGGCTCAACAAAAAAAAGGTACTAACATATCACTAATATAATTTCAATCACTCACAGATTCCTAATCCTCGTTCAATTAAATTTTGTGATTCTAAGGTCACAATCGATGCTCGATTTTACTTCGTTTTTTAAAGCACAGGTTGCTATGCCATTTTTAGACTAAGCTTGTATGTAATATATATCGACCTTGTTGCGCAATGTTGGCTCCACACTACCAAAATTTACTGAGAATCTACGGGCAGTTTCTTTGCACCCACAGAATTGGTGTTTGAAGCCCCACGGCCTAATCCTTTGTGCCTTTCCAGGCAAGAGCGCTGGCCTGAAGGCACAAGGATTCGAGCATTGTTGCTTGTCACCTCTCGATGTAAGTTCGAGTGCAGATGTGAGTTTACATTGCTCAGATTTAAGCGTTTAAGGCATCAACGTGTCACCTGAATTTTGTGAAATCCAGAAAATAATAAACTTTTCCATTACGAACAATACACGGTCACTTCAAAAACATTTTACTACTATGACTGTTTAATATCTAACATTATTTAAAAACCATTCACGTACAGCCTTTGTTGTGTTTGATTGCTAGCAGTAGCTAGTATCAGGTCCATTTCAAAACGTTTTAGCTATCTGACCTGTTGGAGGCATCTCAACGCACAGGGCAGTATGCCAACTTGTTGCTCTCTAATTACCCATATAAGCTCTCTGTTGTGTTACAAACGTGCATGCAAGCTCTAATCAACATGGCTGTATTGTTTGGATCCAAAGCTTAATCAGAATATACGCTAGCATGCCTAGCTAATGTACGAATTGTCAAACACCACAGAATATAGTACATACATAGTCTTACAAACTGTGGCTTTTTTAGTCACAACGCAAACTAAAAATCCAAAATCTTCACCACTTTCAGGCTCAAATTGTAGTTGCCAGCTATCTTTTGACTGGTTCTGCTAAGGTTACATGGGATTGACTACAGCACTCACACGTGTTTTTTTTTCCGCTTGACAAACACTTACTGGACGTGCATTGGGAGCTGGCAGTATCGGTAATTCGAGTTCAAGATTGTTGACTCATTCGATCGTTACGATAATACGCATTGTACAACCTTATTCAAGTTAAAGGCAAATATCATCATTGTTAGTCTGATGAATTTGATATTTTATTACTGCCACCCTCTCCACCCCACACTGTCAACATAGTATCGCTTCTTCCAAAGAGGCCCGACAGTTTAAATGCCGCCGGACCCGCTACGCAGGACATCATTCCTACCTCAGACAATAAAACATCTTCAACACGTCATCCTGGGGGTTATATGAGACTCTGGACACACAATACCTACAATGGGCAAACCGGCCACTTGGGTCATATTTCAAAAGCTCACCATTTTGGTTTGTTTTTTCCATCTTGTTATACTTAAATATTTGTTCTTACATTCTTATATTTTTTATTCTATATTTTTGTTATTATAATTTCATTATTTCATATATTGTATGTTATGTATATTTTGTGTTGCTGCTGTAACACTGTACTTTCCAGTTTTTTTGGGATCAAATAGAGCATATCTATCTATCTCTCTATCGAGTGAGCCACTAAGGAGAGCCGCGAGAAGAATCTGGAAATTCTGTCTGTAAAGGCAATGTCAAAATCGTCGGAACAAAATTTCAAGAAACCAACCAGACCAAATTAAACTAACTGGACAGTTGGGTGATTACAACTACTTTCTGGCTTCCTGCATGCTGGAGAGAGGAGAGAGAGAGAGAGAGAGATAGAGAGAGAGGAGAAGAGGAAGGGAGAGAGTAGAGAGAGAGGAGAGAGCAGAGGATAGAGAGAGAGTAGAGAGATGAGAGATAGAGAGAGAGAGATTTTTACATTATTTACATTATTTTATTAGTTTTGTGGAAAGCGGGAGTGGGTTTAATTATATAACCATGAACACGGGTGGAGGCTACAGAAACAAAGCGGTCGGGCTTGCAGAAATGGATACAGAAAACGTTCCTTGAATGGGATTTATTTGCAGTACTGTCAATGTGAACTGATTTACGTACTGGTAGTACGCTTCCGTCGCACAATACCCTTCGAAGCATAAAACGAAGTAATCCCTTTTAAAAGTAAATTAAGAATTTTTCGTTTTTAAAGTGTGATTTATTTGGAATAATGTTTTCCCTGTTGCTATTAACTTTTTCAACAAAAAAATAACCGCCTTTTACATGTCACCACCATCTTTTTAATTAGCTCTGCCACACAACAGTTTAGAACAACTAATTAAAATCAATCTGTACACAACAGCGAAGGATGATTCAATTTAAATGTGCTGATTCATATAGCGCTTTTCCCAGTCTTAACACTGATCAAGTGCTTTTACATCTAGCGAAACATTCACCATTCACACCTGGTGCCGGGCTGGCGTACAGGTGCCACCTGCTCATCAATCAACATTCATAAAATTCACACTCAACGCTCCGCAGTACCGGGGGCAACTCGGGTTCTCAGTGGCTTAACCAAAGGACACTTCGAACATGACTGCAGGGGGGGTCGAACCCCCAACCTTCCGATTGGCAGGCACCCGCTCTCCCCACTGAACCACGCCCCGAGGAAAACAAAAAATTGAAAATGACTAAATTCATTCGCTCACAGGTAGGCAGGAGTTTGTAAATTAATTGTTAGCGTAATGTAGCCAATGATCTCTCTTTCTACTACTTTTTTTTATATACACTCAACTAAAGGATTTAGAACACAGCGGTTTATTTCTCATTAATCCAATCTCAATCAACGCATCACATGTCAGTAGCGCCATGCTTTAGGCTGTGGTCCTGGTCCAAGTAAATCCCTGAGCCTCCAACTGGAATGCAATGGGAAGAATGTGATTTATAGACATTATTGAGCGTGAAAACCAGGTTTGTTGGTGCCAGACGGGCCGGTCTGAGTATTTCACAATCTGCTCAGTTTAACTGATTTCACTGACAACCATTTTCTATGGGTTTACAAAGAATGGTGTGAAAAGGGAAAAACATCCAGTATCCTGCAGTCCTGTGGGCGAAAATGCCTTGTTGATGCCAGAGGTCAGAGGAGAATGGACCGACTGATTCAAGCTGATAGAAGAGCAACTTTGAC
>NC_045747.1:34753995-34754151 GCF_008692095.1 Etheostoma spectabile | reverse complement strand
ACCACTCGTTACAACCGAGGTATGCAGCAAAGCATTTGTGAAGCCACAACACGCACAATCTTGAGGCGGATGGGCTAAAACAGCAGACATAGAATCTACAAAAAGTAGACGCTGGAGATTCGATATGCGCCTCCTGAAAGATGACAAGTTCATCTC
>NC_045747.1:34753674-34753985 GCF_008692095.1 Etheostoma spectabile | reverse complement strand
AGTGAATTTAAGATATTTTTGTCTATTAATTCACAATCTACTAACAATCCATCCTTATTGTGGGAAACGTCTAAAGCATACATCAGGGGTATAATTATAGCCTATTCAGCTTTGAAAAGGAAAAAACAATTAGAACAGCAACTAAAACTCGAAAAAGAGCTGACAGATATTAAAAGTACACTCTGCTTAACATCATACCCGCTACTGCTGCAGAAGAAATGCGCAATACAGGCTGCTCTTGATACTTTGCTAACCCAGCAAGCTAAGAGTGCTCTCCTCTTCTCAAAGCAAAGGTTGTACGAGTATGGGGA
>NC_045747.1:34753058-34753646 GCF_008692095.1 Etheostoma spectabile | reverse complement strand
TGACCAAAATTAAAAGGGACCCTCAAGTTATTACTTCAATTTTAGATGGGAATGGCACCCACCATTTTGATAACAAACACATTAATAACACTTTCAGGCAATTTTATGCTATAGATGTGAGAATCAAATCAACCACAGGACGTTTCAGACAGGATGGAATCCTTTTTAGAGGGACTAACCCTTCCAACCATCTCTGATTCACAAAAACGTGAGTTGGGTGCTCCCGTCTCCAGGGAGGAGGCCTTGCTGGCACTTAAGGGCCTTCAGTCAGGCAAGGCACAGGGGCCTGATGGCCTGAGCAGTGAGTTTTATCGAGAATTTCAAGATGTGCTTCTGGACCCCTTCTTGAAATGTTGGAGCATTCTTTCATCACTGGTAGCCTCCCCCATTCATTAAGAGAAGCAGATATCACCTTAATTTTAAATAAAGGGAAGTCCCTTGAGGACTGTTCAGGATACAGGCCTATTGCTCTTTTGAATCAGGACATTAAAATACTATCCAAAATATTGGCACTGCGTCTTGAGAAAGTTCTACCTTCTCTCATCAGAGATGATCAGACAGGCTTTATCAAAGGTAGAAGTTCTAGTT
>NC_045747.1:34752810-34753038 GCF_008692095.1 Etheostoma spectabile | reverse complement strand
AGGCTTCTACATATTATCAATATTTGTCAAACACAGGAAGTTGATAGCATGGTCATTTAATTGGATGCAGAAAAGGCATTTGACCGTGTTGAATAGTCATACCTGTTTACTGTCTTTAAATTTAATCTGGGAGATAATTTTATTAGATGGGTCAAATTATTATATAAAAACCCCATGGCAGCTGTCATCACCAATGGCTATAGATCTGACAGCTTCCCACTTCATCGC
>NC_045747.1:34752103-34752693 GCF_008692095.1 Etheostoma spectabile | reverse complement strand
AACATAAAATTTCTCTTTACGCGGATGATGTTTTGCTTTATGTGCTGGAGCCTGAAACTTCTGTGCCACGCCTTGTTGATGTAATCACTCAGTTTGGATGTTTCTCGGGTTAAAAAATCAATTTCTCAAAATCTTTGGCTATGCCAATGGGAAGCCTCAGAGATAGAACTGACACACTACCCTCATCCCCATTCAAATGGTCCATTACAGGTTTTGTCTACCTGGGAATTCATGTCACACCTTTGTTTCATGAAATGTTTAAGGCTAATTTTAACCCCCTCCTAGACTCCGTAAAGAAGGACCTAGACAGATGGACCTCACTCCCTTTGTCACTGCTTGGTAGAGTTGCTATTATTAAAATGAATATTTGCCAAGATTGTTATACCCCTTACAGATGATCCCTCTACTCTTATCAGGCAAGGTTCTGAAGCTGCTTAATGGCTGGCTGAGTGACTTCATTTGGAATAAGACAAAGCCCAGGCTAAAAGTAGCTAAACTGCAACTCCCTAGTTCAAAGGGAGGTCTAGATCTTCCGAACATTAGATGGTATCAGCTAGCATCCCATTTAAGATTCATAGTAAATTGGGTCA
>NC_045747.1:34751900-34752093 GCF_008692095.1 Etheostoma spectabile | reverse complement strand
ATTCCACTTCTGCTTTGCTGAGTTTAGAGAGATCACAGACCTCATGCTCCCTGTCAGGCTTTTTGGCTTTTAAGGACTTAAAGTCAGCCAGGTGCCATTGTAAAAACAACCCTGTAATCTCTAATACATTGAAAGCGTGGTTTATTACACAAAAATTGAAGGGAGGTCTGGACTAACATCCCCATTGACCCCA
>NC_045747.1:34751445-34751890 GCF_008692095.1 Etheostoma spectabile | reverse complement strand
CAGGGAAATCCTAACTTCTTACCAGGCATGATTGATGGTGGGTATAATACTTGGACGTCTCGTGGGATAAACAGGATGCGTGATCTGTTTCAGGGTGCATCCATTCTATCATTTGCATAACTTCGAGAAAAGTATGATGTCCCCAGGCATGACATTTTTAAATACCTGCAGATTTGGGACTTTATAAACAGGGGCACTACACTCAATATCGATGCCACTACATCTGCAGTTGAACAGTTGCTCCTCCTTGGCCCAGTTAAGAAATCCATTACTCACTTTTACAATGTCCTAAGCCAGACTGATGTGATAAATGTACTGGATGTGATGCAAAAATGGCAAGATGAGCTTGGTAAATATATTGCTGGGGATAAATGGACTAAGATATGGACTCAAACTAAGAAAATATCTGTGTGTAACCGAGCCAGATTACTCCAATTTAAGATTG
>NC_045747.1:34751342-34751435 GCF_008692095.1 Etheostoma spectabile | reverse complement strand
CGTTTACAAATCTCTCCTAACAAAAGACATCAAATGAATTCCCAACTGTCACCTGCATGTTTAAAATGTAAAATCTCAGTGGGCACCTATACT
>NC_045747.1:34751111-34751280 GCF_008692095.1 Etheostoma spectabile | reverse complement strand
AAATATTTTTGGTGTTATGTTACACATGGACCCTCTTTCTTTAATCCTGGGTTACCCCAGTCAAGATGCTATCGTGGATGCTGACTCTACCAGACTGTACAATATCCTCATATACGCTGCAAGGAAGAACATCTTTCTGTCTTGGATAAGTGACAAACCCCCTACTAAA
>NC_045747.1:34742486-34749986 GCF_008692095.1 Etheostoma spectabile | reverse complement strand
TCGACAATGACTGCAGGGGGGGGGATCGAACCCCCAACCTTCCGATTGGCAGGCAACCGCTCTACCCTAGCCACATCCCCCCCGAGGAGAAACAAAAATTGAAAATGAACTAAAATTCATTCGGCTCACAGGTAGGCAGATTTTTAATTAATTGTTAGGCTAATGTACCAATGATACTTCTTTCTACTACTTTTATATAAACTCAACTAAAGGATATTAGAACACCGGTTTTAATTTCTCATTATGCAATTATCTAATCAACCAATCACATGGCAGTAGCCTGCAATGCCTTTAGGGCTGTGGTCCTGGTCAAGATAATCTCCTGACTCCAAACTGAATCCAGAATGGGAAGAAAGGTGATTTAAGACTTTTAGAGGTGACATGGTTGTTGGTGCCAGACGGGCCGGTCTGGAGTATTCACAATCTGCTCAGTTTACTGGGATTCTCACCACAACCATTTTCTAGGGTTACAAGATGGTGTGAAAAGGAAAAACATCCAGTTCCTGCGTCCTGTGGGCGAAAATGCCTTGTTGATGCCGAGAGTCAGAGGAGAATGGACGCCTGATTCAAGCTGATAGAAGAGCAACTTTGACTGAAAAAAACACTCGTTACAGACTAGGTAGCAGCAAAGCATTTGTGAAGCCACAACACGCACATCTTGAGGCGGATGGGTGGCTAAACAGCAGACATAGAATCTCAAAAAGTAGACGCTGGAGATTCATATGCGCCTCTCCCACAAGATGACAAGTTCCTCTCTTATCTGAAAAGTGAATTAAGATATTTTTGCTCTATTAATTCACATCTACTACAATCCATCCTTAGTGGGGAACTCTAAAGCATACATCAGGGGTATATTATAGCCTATTCACTTTGAAAAGGAAAAAAACAATTAGAACAGCAACTAAAACTCGAAAAAGAGCTGACGATTTAAAAGTACACTCTGCTTAACATATACCCCGCTACTGCTCAGAAGAAATGCGCAATACAGGCTGCTCTTGATACTTTGCTAACCCAGCAAGCTAAGAGTGCTCTCCTCTTCTCACAGCAAGGTTGTACGAGTATGGGTGAGCCCAGTAGTTATTTATCTCATTTGACCAAAATTAAAAGGGACCCTCAAGTTATTACTTCAATTTTAGATGGGAATGCACCCACCATTTTGATAACAAACCATTAATACACTTGGCAATTTTTAGGCTATAGATGTGAGAATCAAATCAACCACAGGACTTTCAGACAGGATGAACTCCTTTTTAGAGGGACTAAACCCTTCCAACCATCTCTGATCTCAAAAACGTGAGTTTGGGTGCTCCCGTCTCCAGGAGGAGGCCTTGCTGGCACTTAGGGCCTTCAGTCAGGCAAGGCACAGGGGCCTGATGGCCTGAGCAGAGTGGTTTTATCGAGAATTTCAAGATGTGCTTCTGGACCCCTTCTTGAAATGTTGGACCATTCTTTCATCACTGTACCTCCCCATTCATTAGAGAACAGATCTCACCTTAATTTTAATAAAGGGAAGTCCCTTGAGGACGTTCAGGATACAGGCCTATTGCTCTTTTGAATCAGGACATTAAAATACTATCCAAAATTTGGCACTGCGTCTGCGAAAGTTCTACCTTCTCTCATCAGAGATGATAGACAGGTTATCAAAAGGTAGAAGTTCTAGTTACAATGTCAGGAGGCTTCTACATATTATCAATATTTGTCAAACACAGGAGTTGTACATGGTCATTTAATTGGATGCGAAAAAGGCATTTGACCGTGTTGAATAGTCATACCTGTTTACTGTCTTTAAATTTAATCTGGGAGATAATTTTATTAATGGGTCAATTATTATATAAAAACCCCATGGCAGCTGTCATCACCAATGGCTATAGACTCTGACAGCTTCCCACTTCACGCTCACCACTTCAGGGCTGCCCCTCTAGCCCCCAGCACTTTTTGCCCTCGCAATAGAGCCTCTCGCTGAAGCCGTAAGGCAAGACTCTTAAATAGTTGCATAACTGTGGGTGGGATCCAACATAAAATCTCTTTACGCGATGATTTTTGCTTTATTTCTGGAGCCTGAAACTTCTGTGCCACGCCTTTGTTGATGTCCACTAGTTTGGATGTTTCTCGGGTTAAAAAATCAATTTCTCAAAATCTTTGGCTATGCCATGGAAGCCTCAAGAGATAGAACTGACACACTACCCTCATCCCCATTCAAATGGTCCATTACAGTTTTGTCTACCTGGGAATTCATGTCACACCTTTGTTTCATGAAATGTTTAAGGCTAATTTTAACCCCCTCCTAGACTCGTAAAGAGGACCTAGACGTATGCCCTCACTCCCTTTGTCACTGCTTGGTAAGTTGCTATTATTAAAATGAATATTTGCCAAGATTGTTATACCCCTTACAGATGATCCCTCTACTCTTATCAGCAGGGTCTGAAGCTGCTAATGTTGGCTGAGTGACTTCATTTGGAATAAGACAAAAGCCCAGGCTAAAAGTAGCTAAACTGCAACTCCTAGTTCAAAGGAGGTCTAGATCTTCCGAACATAGATGGTATCAGCTACATCCCATTTAAGATTCATAGTAAATTGGGTCAGCGATTCCACTTCTTGCTTTGCTGAGTTTAGAGAGATCCACAGACCTCATGCTCCACTGTCAGGCTTTTTGGCTTTTAAGGACTTAAGTCAGCCATGGCCCATTGTAAAAAAACCCTGTAATCTCTAATCCATTGAAAGCGTGTTTATTACCCAAAATTGAAGGGAGGTCTGACTAACATCCCATTGACCCAATTCAGGGAAATCCTAACTTCTTACCAGCATGATTGATGGGGGTATAATACTTGGACTTCTCGTGGGATAAACAGGATGCGTGTCTGTTTCAGGGTGCATCCATTTATCATTGCATAACTTCGAGAAAAGTATGATGCCCCAGGCATGACATTTTTAAATACCTGCAGATTTGGGACTTTATAAACAGGGCACTACACTCAATATCGATGCACTATACATCTGCAGTTGAACCAGTTCCTCCTCCTTGGCCCAGTTAAGAAAATCCATTACTCACTTTTACAATGTCCTAAGCCAGACTGATGTGATAAATGTACTGGATGTGTGCAAAAATGGCAAGTGAGCTTGTATATATTGCTGGGGATAATGGACTAAGAATGAATCAAACTAAGAAATTCTGTGTTAACCGACCAGATTACTCCAATTTAAGATTGTACACCGTTTACAAATCTCTCCTAACAAAAGACATCAAATGAATTCCCAACTGTCACCTGCATGTTAAAATGTAAAATCTCAGTGGCACCTAACTACCATTGTATCTGTTTTGTCCTAAAATTCAAACATACTGGCTGGGGTTTTTGCAAGATCTGTAAAGTATTTTTGGTGTTTATGTTACACATGACCCTCTTTCTTTAATCCTGGTTACCCCAGTCAGATGCTATCGTGGATGCTGACTCTACCAGACTGTACAATATCCTCATATACGCTGCAAGGAAGAACATCTTTCTGTCTTGGTAAGTGCACAACCCTACTAAATCAAACTGGCATAATATATGGAATTCTTTCCTCTTGAGTACTGACCTGTCTGCTTCAATCTTCAGAGGGACGGTTATGACCATTGGTCTCCATATCTTCACTTCTCCAACACCACAGTGGCTTCAGTGCTTTTGAGTGTTGTCCCTTGGCTAGCCTCTGCCTCTTTCCCTTTGTCCTACTTATAACACTGTACTTGTAACCTGGTCATTTTGAGCTTATGAACTGAGAACTGGTGTACAGTGGTGTGAAAAGTTGTTTGCCCCCTTCCTCATTTCCTGTTCCTTTGCATGTTTGTCACACTAAGTGTGTCGGAACATCAAACCAATTTAAACAATAGTCAAGGACACACCAAGTAAACACAAATGCAATTTGTAATGAAGGTGTTTATTTTAAAGGTGAAAAAAAAATCAAACCATCATGCCCTGTGTGAAAAGTGATTGCCCCCCTTTTTAAAACATACTATAACTGTGGTGTCCACACCTGAGTTCAATTTCTCTAGCCACACCCAGGCCTGATTATTGCCACACCTTTTCACAATCAAGGCATCACTTAAATAGGAGCTGCTTGACACAGTAAGTCCACACAAAGATCCTTAAAAGCTACACATCATCAGCCGAGACCCAAAGAAATTCAGGAACAATTGAGAAAGAAGTAATTGAGATCTATCAGTCTGGAAGGTTTATAAAGCCATTTCCAAAGCTTTGGTCCAGCGAACCACAGTGAGGCCATTATCCACAAATGGCGAAACATGAACAGTGGTGAACCTTCCCAGGAGTGGTCCGGCCGCCAACAAATTACCCCAAGCCGCAGCGACGACTCATCCAAGAGTCACAAAAACCCACAACAACGTCCAAAGAACTGCAGGCCTCACTTGCCTCATTTGAGGTCAGCGTTCATGCTCCACATCAGGAAACACTTTTTCACACCACTGTATATGATCAACTTAATAAAATGTATTACTTTAAAGAATTATTTCTGAATTGATAGTCCAATTTATGTCAAGCATGTTAAGTGTTGGGAGTGGGAGTTTGTCTCCCACTTTTAACATTAAGGACCCACTCAGTGCAAATAACACACCATTTATAACTCCAAAATACAGTATGTGCAATTTGTGTAAAAGGGAAGCAGGAAATTGGTGCGTTATGACACATGAGCAGTCTGTGCTACCTGAGACTAGAGGAATGTGAGAATGAACTCAAGTAAAGCAGCTGAGTAAGGCTTGGCAATAAGAAGAGAAAGCTGATCTGCAGGACAGTGTGGACCGGAAAGAGAGCGTGCCTGATTATCAGTCCAGTCAGGATGAGGTGACAGCCAATACATCCGTGATGACAGCACACCAAGAGCCATTTGAGCACACCAGGCTCATCACTTAAAATATTACTTTGCCATTTCCATGTCAATATCACAGAATTAAGTCCAAAACTATAAATGATTAGTTTTAAATGACTCACGCTCTGATGTAAAATGTTACTGGAAATGGCTGGATCACATTCAATGTGCTGTTGACAGTATGCTATGTAAAAAATAGTTTCTCCATGTGAATTTTGTCGTACAAGAGCTAAATCCATCAACAGGAAAAGAAAATGTCTTACATAAACCACAATGTGGAAGCAAAGCAGTTTTTTTAAATAAGTGTGCTTTTATTTAGTTAGCAACATTTTATAATTGTGTTGACTTAACGTGTGAAAAATCCACAATACCTCTGCCCTTTCTGGCTTCTCAATCGAAGCTGCCAGGTTTTGTTCCGCTTTGTTGAAACAATGCAGTTGGTTCTCAGGGCACAACTGTCAGGGTCTATTGAATATAAACTCCTAAAAAATCCTAACCGGATTATAATGACAACATGTCAGCATCATGAAATATGCATGGGCGTATACATACACAATAGATATTTTATTACAATTTTAGCCTAACATCAGTTCACGCTTGTTGTTAGTTGTAGTTAGGGGTGGGTATCATTTAAAAACATTTCAATACCACTACCAATACTGTGACTTCAATAACTATTCCTGAACGGTCCTGTACTTTTTTTCAATACCAACTTCATAAAATATATTTCAACTAAAAGAAATTAAACATTTCACATTACGGCACAAATCTTTTAATTTGTTTCTACACATTCATTCTTTACAATGTGTAACATTAGACAACCAATCAAAAGAATTATTAGATCCTAGTAGAAGCATGCTGTATGCCTATTGGCTCACTGATGCTGATAAGATTAGCTTCCTAGGTATTGAAATTTGGTATCAAATGAGGAGGCATTTTTTGATACTCTATACTGAGGGAATTCGGTCAGTGCTTAAAAGAATAGTACCCAACCCTACTCTGAAAGGCCCATCTTTCTCTCACACACACAGATTAGACATTGGACCTTTCTATCTCCCCAGCGCTGCGGACAAAAGTCTGGCCCTTCCACACAACATATATATATATATATATATATATGTGTATGTGTATATGTATGTGTGTATATATGTGTATATGTATATATGTGTATATATATAGTGTGATATATATATAGGTGAATATATATATAATGTTGTGTAGATGTATTTGATATTAGGTATATGTTATATCCTTGTATTATATGTATATAAATCATATTATATATGTAATGTAGTATATATGTATATATATATGGTATGTATGTAGTATATGTATGTATATATGTATGTTAAGTATAGTGTTATATATGTATATTAGTGTATATAGTTATATATATGTAGTTATAATATATGTATGCATTATGTATGTAGGTATACTGTAGTTATACTATGATTATATAATGTTTGTATGAAGTAGATATATAATGTCTATATATAGTATTGTTGATGTATATATGATGTATTGTATATATATAGTCTATTCGATATATAGTAGATATATTGTGTAATTTATAGGTATTTATAATTATATGTATATATATATACTGAGTATATATATGTTATAATGTGTATATATGTATATATGTATATATATATATTATATATGAGTATATATTAGTGGTTATATATGTATACATGTGTATGTGTATATTATATATGTGTATTATATATAGGTATGTATAGTATATATGTTATGTAATATGTGTTATTGTATTATGTTATATATATATGTATTATATATAGTAGTATGTATAGTATGGTTGTATGTATATATGTGTAATATATATGTTATATAGGATGTGATATATAATATGTGTATTATATATGTTATATGGATATATAAATAGTGTATATTATATATGTGTAGATATGTATGTTGTATATATGGTGGTGATGTCGTAATATAGTAATATATGTGTATATTGTAGTATATATTGATGTATTAGGTCGTATATGTATGTATATATGGTATGTATAATAGTATGTGTATATGTATGTCGTATGTATGTATATGTATGTATATAAGTTATAGTATAATATAAATGTCTATATTAATATGTGTGAGTAATGTGATCAGTATAATTATCTTATGTATGTGTAGGTATATATGTGTATGTGGATGTATGTATATATAGTATTGTGTATATACATATGTGTATATGTGTATGATATTAGTATGTAGTATATGTATTATAAATATATTATATTAGTATTTGTGTAGATGTTTCATGATATGTGTTAAGATAGGTATCTTACTATATTCTATGATATTGAATATATATAGTATAGATATATAGCGTATACTCAATTAGTGGCTTGCCACGGTTATGGCCCAAAATATAAATCACGATTATTTTAATCAAAATTTTGACGCGATTATTCTCACGTGATATTTGTTGATTTTACCAAAAACAAATTTTTATCGTCATAAGGCTATTATAACCAGAACGACGAGGAGTGTGATGGACGTACTCAACAAGAAGAGACGGCTGATCATTATGAATGGGTCCAGCACGGGTCAAATGACGGATACACATTTTGTGTGTATGAAATTTCTGTATCGTCACTGCACAGCATTTTTATG
>NC_045747.1:34742405-34742476 GCF_008692095.1 Etheostoma spectabile | reverse complement strand
TTCTGGCCATGGGTCACATCTCTGGCCCAAGACCAGATCCAGCAGCCTCCGTCTCACGCTGTTACTCTACC
>NC_045747.1:34742308-34742395 GCF_008692095.1 Etheostoma spectabile | reverse complement strand
AGTTGCATTCAATAACTTCTTCTGTCTTCTTTGCCGTGGCGTCCGCGATGACAGTTACCAGCGGAAACACTGGTACAAATACAGGTT
>NC_045747.1:34741976-34742298 GCF_008692095.1 Etheostoma spectabile | reverse complement strand
CCCCCATACTTAACAATATACAGCTGTGTAAATAAAAAGTTAATACTGTGGACAAATGTCAGAAGTGTGGACCGGGCCGCTGTGTGGCGGGGCAGCGCGGAGATTAAGTGGAGAGAGAGTAGAGGAGAGATCCCACACAGGCACGGCTTTACAGACGAAATGGGTAATTTAACGCAAAATCAAACCATATCCATATAACAACATTGCAGCGGATGCGAGGACATTAGCACTGGTGCGTCCTAGAGGAGCTCACAGCTAAATGACGCCACTAGAACCGGTGCGTAATAGAGGAGCTCACAGCTAACAGACGCTACTAGCACCG
>NC_045747.1:34741793-34741966 GCF_008692095.1 Etheostoma spectabile | reverse complement strand
GAGGAGCTAACAGCTAACAGACGCTGCTAGCACCGGTGGGCCTTAGAGGAGCTAACAGCTAACAGACTAGCACCGGTCACTGCTGTTGTATGAAAAACAACAGACGGGACAAAACGTTGCGTTTACTGGTAAACTGGTAAACCTTAAGACCGACGTAACCGACTGCTATCTGT
>NC_045747.1:34741203-34741776 GCF_008692095.1 Etheostoma spectabile | reverse complement strand
ACTCTGTCCTCTGTGACTGTCTCCATCTAGAAACTAAGCTGCACGGGGTGCTGGGAACTACTCTGACTGGCTCATGTGCAGACAGTAGTAGCGGTAGATGGGCTTTGCAAAAAAACCCGGAGCGTTCTATGAAATGACGCTTTAAAAAAAATAATCGCTTGATCACTCGAATTTGATCGTGGGAAGTCAAAATCGTGATCGCGATTAAAATTTGATTAATTGTGCAGCCCTAATATATATATATATTCATGCACTATTCATTAAAATAAAGTTTAACATATAAATAAAAATGTTGGCTCCAACACTGAATCTTGAACTTGTATCTATCAATCAATCTTAAATATCAAAAGCTGTTCCAACAGTTGCTGAGGAAGATGAAAGTCCATAGTCCTGCTCTTGGAGCCAGAGTCTGCGCAGTAGTGATCGGGCGGTGGTGCCGTGGTTTCAAAGTTCCTCCCATACTCCTGTTGAAAACTAATGGTGGTTTTCCACTGCATGGTATCTACTCAACTCGTCTCGACTCTACTTGCCTTTTTTGGTTTTCCATTACGAAAAAAAGTCCCTGGGACCTGC
>NC_045747.1:34740999-34741180 GCF_008692095.1 Etheostoma spectabile | reverse complement strand
GTTCCAAGCGAGCTGAGGCGATACCAAAAGGTGACGTGGAAACCTGCAGACTACTGGTGTGTCCGATCACCAAGTTTTTAGCAAACAGGAGTGCAGAGTGTGTTTCCAGAATAAACGCGACATTAAAAAAAAAATCTAGCCTAACACCGACAGATTATCTACTCTCTGCACTATTCTCACT
>NC_045747.1:34740518-34740989 GCF_008692095.1 Etheostoma spectabile | reverse complement strand
TCAATATTAAGGGCTATTAGGGGCTTTTGCATGTCGTATCCAATATTGCACACTGTTACTTTAAAAAAACAAGACAATGTATCAAAAAAAAGTTTTTATTTAGCTATTCAAGTAGCGCATCAAACCCTCCCGTCTTCTTCCTCTGCACCCTGTGACAGTGTCCCCACCGGCTGTCCCAGATGCGTCCCAGTCATTGTCATAAGCCTCTTCATGACTCTCATGAAGATTACACGCAGCACAGCAGGTCAGAACCAGTGATTTCACCCGTTGGACAACGAACGCCCACCAGACGGTCTGCGGCGGCGATTTTGGAAAGCATGAATGCTCTGAAATACAAACGGTACACAGCATACATATTTTTGTGTGTAATCATGGTTGCTAAAGTTCATGTACTTTATATAGCTTATAGTAAATAGTGACCGGGGCCCCTAACACATGCAAATGTTAGCCAACGTTACCAGGAAACTTAAC
>NC_045747.1:34740272-34740508 GCF_008692095.1 Etheostoma spectabile | reverse complement strand
GTGTCGGCGAACAATAGTCATGTCAACGTCTGAACTCCGTCAAAATTCCTTAAACTCCTGTTTTTGTCAGCGGTGATTTTTGTTGCTTCCTTTAGCTTCTTTTGAAATAAAAAACTTCTTCTGGCTGTGGCAAGTAGCCGACGTGCTGTTGTGAGTCGTGTTGAAAATTACATCATCACACGTAGCTATGGTTACCAGCCACGCACCAGCCCGTTACTCAATCTGCAATGGAAAAC
>NC_045747.1:34737280-34740262 GCF_008692095.1 Etheostoma spectabile | reverse complement strand
TGCGTTGAGTCGAGTAGAGACGAGGCGAGGCGAGTCAAGTCGAGCTGTTACCAGCAGTGGAAAAACGCCATAACAGTTCTGATGGTACTCTCTTGTGAAACAAAGAGACAGGACACAAGCCTGAAGCCACCTATGAGACAGAGAAGCGGCCTGTGGGGAAGTTACAAGCCTGGAATGTTATGCTCCAACACCCAGAAGTCTCCACAATGGAGTATGTATCTTCAAACATGAGGAGAAATATGGCAGACAGGTGGCAGGCAGCGGGGTTTCACACCTTTGGCAAGACTAAGACTTCCCATTGGCTACGGGTCTTTGAACGCGCCACCCTGCCACGAGACGGCGGGGACAGATAAAAGCCTCCGGCGACCAGCACTCGAGGCTCTTCACCAAAAATTTGTTACTCTACGAAGGCGCATGTTCAGCACTGGACAAAAATCAACTAGTACCATTCGATGGTCGAGTGAGACTGCGGTAACTTCTGTGATGTGAAATACTAAACTCAGTATTTCACATCACCTGCAGAGAGGAGTAAATTAACCCTGGTTCAAGGAAAAAGACGGCAACGGGCCCTGTTCTTCCCTGCAAAGTCAACGATTGGACCGTGACTCAACTCCACTGCCCTGGACGGGACAGGCCGTTAATTTCTGCTAAGAGTTTAACTACTGTTCATCCGGGAAAAATTATGCCATACAAACTAACAGACTGTACACCAAAAAAGAAAGAGGCTTTAGAACTAGTGTGTTTAATTAATGTGGTAACTGCTAATGCTGCAACAATGTTAAGATATTCATGTGATCTGATTACTAAGTGCTATTGTTGTGCATATGATTATTAATCTGATGAAGACCGCTGGGTCCAATTAATTGCCGTGAATGTATCCCTGATCCAGATACTGTTGAAGTTGTGTTCAAACCGTGTTGAATTAAATCTCCATGTCTCTGCAGTGGACAAGCAAAGTCATAATTCTGCCTTTCGTCACTCAACTACTGCAGTGATATAAAGACGCTACAACACCGGCCCTGGTGGAGACGGAGGGTGGAATTATTTGCACAGCGGAGACAACTGTTTGCTCGCAGAAAGGACTGGAAAATAGTCTCCCTTTCTCTCTTGTTAAACAAAACCTCAGATTTTGCTGTAACTCGGGGTTGAATTAGAATCTCAAGTAAACGAAGAGAGGCATTATTTTTAAACCCACAGAGATCAAGGTTTTCAAGTGTTTCCTTTCCCTTCATTTTTGTCTCTCTTTCTTCCTCTTACATGCTAACCGAACACACACACACACACACACACACACACACGGGTGTGCGTTGTGTCTGTGTGGTGTTGTGTTTGTGTGTGTGTGTGGGTGTGTGTGTGTGTGGTGTGTGCTAAACGTACTATACAAGGTCTGTAACCATATACAAAAGCCAGGATTGGTCGTACACAATTTTGACCCATGATTTGATATCAAAAAACTTGGATTCTCAATACAGCGATTTATTCTGCCAACAGGGGCAGCGCTTTGTCCATGATTACCATCCCACTTGTGCAACACGAGTAATACAACAAGACCGTATTTATTTATAATGATTGATTTCAATGGCGACTCATACCACAAACCTTTGATCTTTTGAACCTTTAAAAAAATGGTATTCTAAACGTCTAAACTGGAGAATTATAATAAGCAAAATACATGGTACGACAGTATGGACAATTCCATTCAACCTGTAGAGATGGAAAAGTGCTTGGTGCCTTCTAACAGGTGCTGGTTTGACAGGCAAGTAGCTAAACGTTAAGCAACTTGTCTGGGTAACATAATATTAGTGAATGGTTAACCACGCTTAGCTTATTTTAGTAGGACAGTTTTTGACACAGTTCACAACTTAGGCTAAGCCACAAATCATCACGTAACGTTAAACGTATAGATAGCAGCGCCTAATCTAAATGGTAATAAGAAAAACGGGATGAGAGCTGACAACAGCCCTGGCCCGGGGAGACACTCACAGTAGCCCCCAGCCAGTCATAGCACAACCATCCACTACTTCAGACAGCCCTGGCCTGGGGGATCCAACCACAAGTCAGCCTCATAGCCAGTAGCAACATCCACTATCATAACGCCATGGCCGGGGACACATCCACAGTCAGCCCCCAGCCAGCTAGCAGCCATCCCGGTCAGCACTCAACTCCGGTGCTAAGGATGCTAACGGCAGTTTACTGAACTGGCGGGAAAAAGACCAAGGCACCACCAGTCAGAACAGCAACCATTTGTAACGTTACACCTCCGTTACCGGTGCCCTTTAAGCTGTCCTTACAGTAAGCTACATTTACCAGACAAAATGGGGATAAGGCACCAATTAAGGACTAATACTATAGTAATTTCAAGATGTGGTAGCATTGGATCTGGACGGGAAGGATAACTCTGGGGGTTGGAAGGGCTGTGTCAATTTTGCCTTCTCACTCCGCAATACAGGTTTGTGGATCTGAGTGTCGCGATTTCGGTTTCATAATGCATATCGTTACAGCCCTAATTCATCGCACATTTGTATCTATTCTAAATGTCTCTTAATTTATTTTTGTCCCATAATTTTCTCATTTTAATGCTCTTATCAACATGTAAAAGTGGATCGGCTTGCTTTGTGCAAATGTTTCTTTATTGAAAACAACATTGGCATTTAGCCTACTGTAGTGTTCAAATTCAAACACAACATTCACACTTTGAGCAAATATTCTCTCACACAATGTGACAATGTCCATCAATAAAAAGGTGAAAAAATACTTTGACGAAGGGGCGGAGAATTTGCATCAGCTGTGTGCGTGGCCATCAAGTTGTATTTCTGACTGGACGTACTGCAATGATAGCTCAGTTCAACAAAACACACAGATCCCTTTGGTCTTGTCAATGGAACCATATGGCAAATTTTAAAAAGTAAACTTTCCATTCAGAATTTTATTGCCATCCGTTTTGACGCCTCACGTTCGCCATCCACTCAAAACGTAACGTTA
>NC_045747.1:34732276-34737270 GCF_008692095.1 Etheostoma spectabile | reverse complement strand
GCCGGCTCGCAAGCCCAAACAAGTGTGCCTGTTTTGTTTTTGATCTAGCTATATCCAGTGTGGTGTTGTAGTTTTTCTAATGTTTCTAGTTGTTGCAACAGCATGTAAAAAATGTACATAGTTTGCTAGGCCGAAAAGAATAAAAAACATTGACGCTAGGGATGAGCCGAGTATTTGGCTGAAATATCATAAAGCACTTTTGCCGAGTACAAGTATTATACGAGTAATGCGAGTCTTCAGCTGACCGCGCTGCATTCTGTGATAGTCACAGCGACCCACCCCCCCTCCTAACACAAACAAGCTTTGGATCAATGCCCACAACACACAAAACACGGAGACAGCGCTCTCCTCTCTCATATATGCTCTGACCACTCTCCACTATCTACTCTCTCACTATCTCACCGTTTTAACCACGATCTGTGTCCATTCTCCAATGATCCGATACTCCGTATTCTTCGATCATCTACTTATTACTCTTCCAAACCGCTCCCCCCTCACGTTCCCCCTCCCAAGTTCCCATTCCGGTTATCCCGCATATTACGTCGACTTGCGCGTTTATTTGTGCACATCTTCCGTAGAATTACTGAGTCTTTGTGACAGGTTTGTGTACCTTATCTGCTACATTTTTATTAGGTTCCGACTTTCATTATGTTTAGATTCTACTGATCCACGACCTGATTTCCCCTGTCACTGTCGTTATCGCCTTCTTTTGCTTCCTCGTAGGGACCACTATACCTCTTCTTCACTCATGAGACGCGGTATGTGGGCTCCTTGTAAACCTTATTCTTGCTAGGCCCTCTTCTGGGTCGTTTGTATCTGTTCATAGGAGTCTGACGATTACATCTTGTTAGACACTTATCGATATATCTCACCACACATACAAAGCATTTATGCCATTAAGTACGATCTTGGTTTTTTCTCCGAGCGTCTGGTTCCGCAGTATAGTCGCCTTCTCTCAAGGGTTTCCCTTCTTCATCCCGACCCATGTATCGCTTCCCTTGCCCACCAGATTGTTTACATTCCTTGCCCCGCTTCTTCTATTTGTCTGCCATGAGGTAAACAAGTACGTTGTTTATGGTTAAGATGAGGGGCGGTCATGTTCTTTGTGGCCTTAGTTTTTCTGCCTTGGGTTGTAAATCTGGTCACGATCACGTCTCTGGTGCCCGCGCTCCGTGATGTGCAACTACGAATTATTGATATACTATTATAATCTCTATTCACGCCTTATATTCCTTTAATCTTTTTGTTCAGGGGGATGAAGCGACTCTGTCATTATTAATTGTCAATAAAGATCTGAGAAACAGCATCTGCACCCCCCACCCCCCTGCCCCCCTCTCTCTCTCTCTCTCCGTTCTCTCTACTTACTCACACAACACACCACACACCTACACATACCTGGGTGTGGGAATAAAAAAGAACCAAAAACAAAAACACACTGATCATAAAAAAATTTCAAGTTAAAAAAAAAAAGTTATATTGAGTGTGAAAACAAGAGTTCATTACATTTTACTTCATAATTTCAACCGCATGTGTTGTATTCATTGTTGCAAAACTTGTTCTGTTTATAGTTTGTTTGTTACCATGACAACACCATTGAAGCTCGATGCTGTCATGTAAATAGTTTTCTAATCAGCAATAAATATAACAATTTATGATCAACCCATATCAATTGCATGCTTAAAAAAACATATTGGTTAAAGCCCCGCCCATTTCAAGACAGCCCGACCCACTTCCGGGTTAAATTATGTCCACTTCCGAGTTAGGCCCCGCCCAGTCCGAGTACGGATACGGATACAGATAAATCATGTGGTAAACAGATACAGATACAGATACAGATAATGCTGTACTCTTTCATCCCTAATTGACGCCATTAAAATGGGTTTGCGTTGACCCCGTTAATAGCGTGTTAGTAAAGCCAGATATTTGTTTTTATATTTCTGCAATCTGCACTTTAGTTTGTGTGATTTGTTTCTGATTTTCATACAAATGTTTGCACCAGGCTTGGTCAGTGCTCATTTTACTACAGTGATTGAAGTAGTTAAGAAAAAGATTTTATTCATATAAATTCATGCATCACCTAATTTCATCATCACATACAAGCCTGGTCTCCCGATTTGTTTAATCTATCTAATCTTGTGTTGTTCATACTATATGATTTATTGCTTAAAAAATAATCGCATATTAAATCGTAATCACAATATTGGTGGGGAAAAAACATAATTACATTATTTTCCAAAATCTTTCAGCCCTTATTTTAACCATATACAGAAAGAAACAACGTTTCACCGTGGCTCAAGTGACACATTTAAAATGTATGTATAAATTGACATTATACATAAACAATATTTAAAAACGGCATATGAGACAGGCTATATTTAGTGAACAAACATTGTAGACTATACATAAAGTGCAATTACCACTTAAAATAGAGCATTTAAGAAAGACAAGGGACAGGACAGAAAAAAAAAGACAGGGCATAAGCAGACTTGTAACAGAGCACTGACTGTTATAAGGTAAGTTCACCATCTTTGGAGCTCACTGATAGCTCCATAAAGTTCAGCTAACCCATTGGTAGCATTAGCGCTTCGTGGGATAAAAACACTGAGTATAAACACAGCCGTGAATTTGCGTGGAATGTAGGATGGTCGGCAGTCACAAACTCCACCAGCGGTGTTTTCTGAAAATTAAACCACGTAAACCTATTCTGGTATAAAATTATGAACCTGAAAATGAGCAAAATAGGAGCACTTTAAGTCTACTGCTAACTAATAACATTACCGTCGCCAAAATACCCCCGCGAATCAAATCCCCTATTCACCTTTAATTGTCAAGCCACTGAACCTGTATGGAAATTAACACCTCGACTGAAATGTTAAAGTCATTAATGATCAATCGACATGAGACCACGCTCCCACCCAATGATGAGTTCATCCCGCGGTCAGCTGTCAGCCGGAGTTTTGGGGACCAAATCGATCATGCAGCATAAAAAACCTGGGAGATACAGTACATAAAAGAATTAGGACAATAAGGGTGGTGGTTTTGGGGGCCGCTCAGATGGGAACAGGGGTTTATTTGTTTCACAGTCCACATGTAGTATCTGGGCCTCATGCCAGACTACCCAAACCTACCCACAGCACTTTATGGTTTTGTAAATGAGGCCTGGAACACAACAACAGATGAAAAAATCTGATGCTGGATGCAGTGAGCTGCTTCATTAATGCTGTTTTGGAAATGAGCTGGAGTGTTTGTTGTGCTGTCAAAGCAGCATCCCAATCATGCCACATGTCAGAATGGAGCGACTAATACCAAAATGACTATATTGAGAGCCAACACAAAATGGAATTCACGCACAAACATACTTGTCTGTGCGTATTGTTTTCGGGCCAACCCAGCTCAGGAAAATCCTACAAGAGCTAGCTCCAAGTAGTAGCTACGAGGTATCTCAATTTATAGCCAAGCACAGAAAACCATTAGCGCAGGATGACTTTATAAAAGGAGTGTTTCACTAAAGCAGTTGCAATAAAAGCAACAAGAGTTTAACAGAATCCTGTGCTTATAGCACAGGATTATATGCTTCTTTCTCTATGTGGATCTATAGCATGCTGGAAGAGTCCTTGTGTTAACTGTGGATACTGTGATGCACAGCTGGGGCTGAACATTTAATGTTATTAGTTGGAAACAGTGCATTGCAAATGAAGATGTCACCCTTGGGCCCAGAAGCTTTCATCTGTGGCTCTAATCTTGTAATTGAACAAGTCTGAATATAAATCACACTTTGTAAAAACTATTCTCCCATTGGATCTCTTTCTCTTCATTTATATATGTACTGTGTATATACATATACACACACATACACACACACACACACACACACACACACACAAATATATATACACACACACATACATACATACATACATAAATATTTACACTCACCTAAAGGATTATTAGGAACACCTGTTTAATTTCTCATTTATGCAATTATCTAATCAACCAATCACATGGCAGTTGCTTCAATGCATTTAGGGGTGTGGTCCTGGTCAAGACAATCTCCTGAACTCCTAACTGAATGTCAGAATGGGAAAGAAAGGTTATTTAAGCAACTTTGAGCGTGGCATGGTTGTTGGTGCCAGCCGGGCCGGTCTGAGTATTTCACAATCTGCTAAATTACTGGGATTTACAAAGAATGGTGTGTGCAACTTGGACTGAAACAACCACTCGTTACAACCGAGGTATGCAGCAAATCATTTGTGAAGCCACAACACGCACAACCTTGAGGTGGATGGGCTACAACAGCAGAAGACCCCACAGGATACCACTCATCTCCTCTACAAATAGGAAAAAGAGGCTACAATTTGCAAGAACTCACCAAAATTGGACAGCTGAAGACTGGGAAAATGTTGCCTGGTCTGATGAGTCTCAATTTCTGTTGAGACATTCAGATGGTAGAGTTAGAATTTGGCGTAAACAGAATGAAAAAATGGATCCATCATGCCTTGTTACCACTGTGCAGGCTGGTGGTGGTGATGGTGTAATGGTGTGGGGGAGGTTTTCTTGGCACACTTTAGGCCCCTTAGTGCCAATTGGGCATCGTTTAAATGCCACGGCCTACCTGAGCATTGTTTCTGACCATGTCCATCCCTTTATGGCCACCACGTACCCATCCTCTGATGGCTACTTCCAGCAGGATAATGCACCATGTCACAAAGCTCAAATCATTTCAAATTGGTTTCTTGAACGTGACAGTGAGTTCACTGTACTAAAATGGCCCCCACAGTCACCAGATCTCAACCCAATAAAGCATTGTTAGGATGTGGTGGAACGGGAGCTTCGTGCCTTGGATGTGCATCCCACAAATCTTCATCAACTGCAAGATGCTATCCTATCAATATGGGCCAACATTTCTAAAGAATGCTTTCAGCACCTTGTTGAATCAATGCCACGTAGAGTTAAAGCAGTTCTGAAGGCAAAAGGGGGTCAAACACAGTATTAGT
>NC_045747.1:34731285-34732266 GCF_008692095.1 Etheostoma spectabile | reverse complement strand
TCCTAATTATCCTATAGGTGAGTGTATATACACACACACACACACACACACACACACAGTTGTGTTCAAAATAATAGCAGTCCAACATCCCTAACCTCATAAATTATATTTTTTGTAGAAGTGATATTTCTGCATGGAAAATATTTTACTAGTAAGTGTAGTAGAGTCATAGAAAACCAACAGACCCAGGATACTCTGCATCCTGATAAAGTTTCCTTGGCCTTTGGAATTAAAATAACCCCACATCATCGCATACCCTTCACCATACACATAGATAGGCATGGGGAACATTCCATAAGATCACCTCTCAATGCAAATCAAACCAGCTATTAAGCTAACTGAAGTAACACCATGCCAATCTCTGTGTACAATCTACAATGTAGTCGTGGTTGCCTTTTAAATTATCCTGCCGACAGAAGAAAAAATACTGACGAATAACTCAAAGTATTCACTTGCATGCCTATCTGCTTATTGTTGTTCAATGAAAATCTATTAAAGTTCTACTGACAAATAACTCAACATTTGAATTCAATGTATATGCCTGTCTGATTATTACAAAACTAAATGTTTATGTTTATGTTTGTCTAAGATGTAGTTTAGTTACCCAACATTTCCAGTTACTTCTCATAAATTCCCATAATTTCCCATTTCCGGAAATTCACTGAAAAATGTACATTTCACCCCTGTCCATACCTGTGGAAGAGTAAAGCTGCCCAGACAGAGATTCGGTCACCCTTACTCTCTGTATCCAACCAACAAGATTGGGACAAAAATCAAAATGCTCAACAAGGCAGTTGGCTAAAATATTAGGTTGAATCATGTTAAAAGCGGATTAAAAATCAATAAAAAGAATGTGTGCATGGGACCCACTTTCCTCAAGGTGTTTGAAGAGCAAATTAAGTGAGACTCTCACTCTCACTCTGCTTCAGGGTGGCTACAGGTATTAACAAGTTAAATTTAAGACTTTTTAAGACTTTTTAA
>NC_045747.1:34711715-34731260 GCF_008692095.1 Etheostoma spectabile | reverse complement strand
GACTTTTTAAGATCCAGTTCTAAATGAAATTTAAGACCAAATTTACGATGGAAAAACAAAGTGGAAATATACAGTAATCTTTCCAAGTAAACACAAAATTAACAATATGGTAAAAGGACAATAATCGGTTGAGTTCAAGAACATTGACTTAATGTGTGTACTCTGAAAGCTAACACAAAAATGTAATTGCTGTCTTAATTTATATTATTACAATATTTCAGAAATTTGGGTCCCTTGAACAAATTGTTATAACACAAGTGAAATAAGTGAATATTAAAAAAAACTGTTCCTTTTGACCAAAAATATTAAATGCCAATTCCAGCGCTTTTAAAAGCAAAGACCTTATATAGTTTGGTGTGCCTAACAGACAGAGAGAGAGTAGAGACTCAGATGGATGGGTTTGCAGTTTGTGGAGGAATCATCATGGACAGAACGTAGAACAGCCAGTGTGTTAAGGAGTTTTGCGGTGTGGGAATGTGTGTGTGTATCTCATATGGTGTTTTCAGGTCTCCAAGGTGACCAATTTTTGTTCAAGTTTTGATGTCTACTCCTGAGCTTTTGTGATATACGGAAACAATTCATATATATAATAAACAAAACAGTGACTTTGCACTTGAGAAAGCCTTCCCAAAAGGTGTCCTTACCAATTATTAACGAACACGTACATGCAAGTCCAGTTGTTGCTTTTGGTTGTCTGGTTCAGGGTCGTTGAACATAATTACAAACGCACCGCATTTGGACTTCTGTGATGAGGTCTTTTTTGATATATGGCGCCAATCCAAATTTAGCCACGTATTGGTCTTGTCTTTTCCAGAGGTAAATGACTGTAACAAGCCTTGAATCTGAAGCATTACTGGAACACTTCCAGTCCCGTCATTTGACCGTATGAATGTGTGTCTTGTCACGGTCCTCAGCCCACGTCCCTCTGCTCCGAGTTGTTGGCGTAGAGCCAAAACTGCTCGTAGGTCAGCTGGCGTTGTTGGCTGTAGATTTCCCGCATACCATCTAGCGTTGTAGCGTTGACATCGTTGCTAGCGGTGGAGCAGAAACTAGCGATGGCTGTGCTGGCGTGCCTTACGTAGTCTCTGTTTTGGCTTTATACGTGTTATTCACCGCTCGCTCCCATGCCCCACCCAAGTTGAAAATCTTCCGAACACATAAACGCAGTTCGCTTCATAAGCATTTTCAGGCACCGACCTAACCAGAGGATATAGTTGTTTTCAAGCCATCTTCACTGACTGCTTTCCCATGTTTCTAGATGGCTATCAACAATTGCCGTATCACCTGCATGCTGCTAAATTACGAATCCCGCGAAATTACAATCTCACTGAACGGCGCGCCACACCGCCCACAAAGCAGATTGATTGGTTGAAGTGGTTAAGGGTAGGATAGCCGATTGGTCAGTGGATAGGACATGTACAATGGGTATGTTACCGCAACAACGCAGCGGCAAAGCCTAACGGGAAGAAATATTCACAACAGATGTCCTGCATTTTCGCCGTGACATGACACAAACAATTTAAGACTACCCGATCTGATTTAAGACAATTTAATGCTTTTTAAGGCCTAATTTAGGAAACGTGATTTAAGACTTTTAAGACTTTTAAGGACCAGCGACACCCTGGAGAGTGGCAAATTTTACTCCCTGTTCGTCGGCAAATGCATGGGATCCATGCATTTCGTGATTCTTAAAATCTGTGACCGTATCAATTTCTCAAAATGTTTCATTAAAATTGAGTAAGTGCGACAGGTCTAAAATCATGAGAGTTTTTGAATGACGATTCAGGGACCGGACCACTACAGATTCTCTCCAGATTTTTGGTAAATGTTGTGTCAGCAGGGTTATTAAAATATTGGAATATGTGTGACTCAGCTCTCTTGTACAGGTCTGTTTTAATTACAGCCCCAGATGTTATCAGGTTGGCATGACTTTTATTAGTCTTTGTCCGACTGAAGATGTTCTCACATCTCTATTTGTGATGTTGAAGTGCTGGTCATCCTTGAGTTTGTGTTGGAGTTCTTGGACCTCCGGCTGAAATCAAACTTGTAAAAATGGTATACAATGGTTGAAGCATTGGCATGGTTTATTATTAAGGTATATCTTTACTTGTTTGCAGGGGAGAATTCATATCTCTACAGAAGGCACATATGACAAATTTTATCATCATTTCATCAAGTCCTTGCAGGATTCTTTAAAAAATCCCAGTCTGTCCAATTGTACACTCCTGGGCAGACTTTAGACCATTCTTTAATGCCTTGGTTTGCACTTTCTCCTGTCTGCAGAGCCCAGCGGGGGGAGTGACATCGACAGTAGGTCTAAAGTGCATTAATAAGACTTTGGAAGGAACATATTTCTCGAATTAGAAAAAAAACAAAATGTGCCCTTTTAATGATCTACTAGTTAGGTGCGGAAAAGTCCAGGTACTGCACTATGCCCTTGTAGTATTGTTTAGGAACCAGTATTGATATTTTTTTAACAATACCCAGCCCTACGTAGAAAATACCTAACCTCAATGTACAAAAATCTAATTAGGACTCTGTGAATTAGATCAGCACTACCCTTGTGTTGTCTTCCCAAAAAAATCAACATTTTTGTTGACACTTTTTAATCAATGTTTTACTTTTTCTTACGTTTTTGTCCCTTTTTTCAACATTTTTGACACTATTTTCAATATTTGTCGTTTTTCAACATTTTTAAACACTACATAACACTAACTTTAGTTTTTACAGTATTTTGGGAATTTATGATGTATAAACCTCATGTATAGGAAATTGTACCTATGTTTGAGTTAGAAAAGCAGAATTAGGAATTCTTTAGACTAAAAAAAGGATGTATGTTGATGGATAACACAGTCTGGAAAAGGTCAACTTTTACTCAATACTATTTAAAATCCAATTCAATTGTTTTTTCAAAGGCTATAAATCGAATAAAGACACCCCAAAATTAATGAAAGTGAGATTTGTACTTGCCAAAGATTGTGTGTGCAATCAATCATGTTATTTTTGGGTAATTAAGAACATTGATATAGGGAAAACGGGTCAATTTGACAACCGAGGACAACATGGGGTTACAACACGAAGTCGTGATTCATATTTGGTCAAGATTTCTTTCCCCCACCCCTTCTGTATCGGGTAGTGTGCACTAAGTGTGGGTCAATAAATGTAAATGTAAAATGTAAATGACTGTATTTATATAGTTTCTTTTCTGGTCTTAACGACTACTCAAGTGCTTTTACATAGTACAAGAACCGTTTACCATTTATACACTGTGGCCGAGGCTGCCGTACAAGGTGCCACCTGCTCAGCCGATAAACACTCACACACATCTACCCTCGGGGTTCAGGTCACATCGACATGGGCCCACAAGTATAGGGGTTGGCATTTTGACACACTTGCATATTGCCTTGGTAATTGAAATTGCACTTAGGCTCAAGACCGTTTGTGTGGTTTTGGGACAGACTTAGATAAACCTCTTTCAACTGCACTGCATACCTCAAATTACCGGCAGAGTGTTTGTGGACAAAAATGTCCGATCATCAATCTTTACACTTGCAGCTCCTTAGTTTAAAATCTGTGTAATCGACTGAGCACAAGTGTGAGAATTCACAGCAAGTGAGTGGGCGTGTCAATGACGTTTCCATGTGTGATTAAGAAGGGTGATTTACATGAACAGATGGCAACAAAATGTCTGACGTGGAGAGACAATGAGATTTGTAAACTTCGTCAGCAAAAGTTGACACCGATGAGCAAGAACAGCAAGAGGCTCGCTTGTTTCAAAGTACATTACAAACCAGCATAGTGACAAAGTATGTCTACATCAGCCTGCCTCCTACCCTTTCTACCCAGCGCCACCCCTTCATTAAAGCAACGTGAGTATATCAGTAAGAATGTATCCAACTCATCTCTTGTCGGGTGGGTTACATGTGTGAAGGGACTCCTTCAAAATTTCAGAACTTGATAGTCGACATTGTCTGATTCTATGTAAAACAGCTTTAATTGCAAACACTTCTTACCAACACATGGGTATTCCCTTGCAGGTGATGCACCACCCAATATGCAACAACGACTAAGAAAACGCACAATAGAGCAAAGCCGAGGACAGGGGCAATCAATGATGGCCTGGTAAAACAGGAAGTGGCTCTATTGGCAGCAATAGAGGGAGGTTGTTTGTAAGTGCACTGTGGGTTTAGGGCAACTGGATGAGGCAAAAGAATGGCCTTTATTCCATCATTAGACTCACCATGCCTCCAAGTTCTAGTGTTGACCACCTGACTCGAAAAAAGGCAGATGGGCTAACCTTGTCTTGACAGGTTCAACATCAAGGTAAGATACATGGCCCTTAAGACGCAAATGCTTTTTTAACAGCTGTAGTGGTCAATATATATATATATATATATAATATACTACACACACACCACACAACAACACACACACCCACACACACACACCATACCTACAAGATTATTGGAACACCTGTTCAATTTCTCATTAGTGCATTATCTATCACACCAATCACATGGTCAGTTGCTTACAATGCATTTAGGGGTGTGGTCTGCTCAAGACAATCTCCGAACCCCACACTGAATTTCAGAATGGGAAAGACAGGTGATTCAAGCAATTTTGAGCGGCATGGTGTGTGCCGAGACGGGGCAGGTCTGAGTATTCCCAAACTGCTAGTACTGGATGTTTCATGCACAACCACTTCTAGGGTTTTACAAAGATGGTGTGAAAAGGAAAACATCCAGTATCGGGCAGTCCTGTGGCGAAAATGCCTGTGTTGATGGCTAGGGTCAAGGAGAATGACCACTATTCAAGCCTGAGAGAGAGCAACTTTGCGGAAAATAACCACTCGTTACCACGAGGTATGCAGCAGTACGCACTCATCTCCACTCCAATAGGAAAACTACACAATTTCCACAGAGCTCACCAACAATTGGCGTGCAAGACGGAAAAACTGTTGCTGATCTGATGGAGCTCGATTTCTGTTGAGATATTCAGATGTAGAGTTCAGAATTTTGCGTAAACAGAATGAAACATGATCATCATGCCTGTTGCCACTGTAAGGCTGCGTGGTGGTGGTGTAATGTGTGGGGGATGTTTTCTTGCACACTTTAGGCCCTAGTGCCACTGGGATCTTAAATGCCACGCCTACCTGAGTCATTGTTATGACCATGGCACACAGTACCCATCCTGATGGCTAAGATCCTCTGATGCAATGTCACAAAGCTCAAATGTTTCTCATCACAACAACAATTGTTTTTGACAGCAAATGAGTTCACGTACTAAATAAAATAAAATGGCCCCCACAGTCACCCGATCTCAACCAATAAGCAACTTGGATGTGGTGGAACGGGAGCTTTGTGCCTGGATGTGCATCCCACAAATCTCCACAACTGCAAGATGCTATCTATCAAATAGGGCCAACATTTCTAAAGAATCTTACATAGCTTGCTGCTAATCGTGAAGGTGGTGGTTTATCACCGCACCTGCAGTCATTGTCAAAAGTGTACTGGGCAAGACACTGAACCCCGATGTTGCCCCCGGGATGCGGTCATCGGATGTGAAGGCTGTGGTGGAATGTTATATCTGATGAGCAGGTGTAACCGCACTGTTTGACGGCAGCCCGGCCACAGTGTATGAATGTGTGAATGGTGAATGTTGCTCCTGTAGATGTAAAAGCGCTTTGAGCAGTTGTTAAGACTGGAACGCGCTAGATAAATACAGCACATTAATTTCAGCACCTGTTGAGTCAATGCCACGTAGAATTAAAGTCAGTTCTGAAGTGAAAGGGGGTCAAACAACAGATTTGTATGGTGTTGCTAATAATCCTATAGGTGAGTGTATATGATGTTTGTTACATGGATTTTATATATTATACATAAAACTCATCTTGAATAATTATAAATGATTATTATAGATTAGTTCATAACAGACATTTCACAATACGTTGCTAAGAATGGTTGTTTGTATTACGTTTTTTCGTTATAGCTACTTTAAACATTTTCAAAGACTGAGTTGCGTGCAGGCCTCGATGGAGCTCGAGCCCTTCCATCCATTTTAAAAACCTAAGAGAAAAGACAGCTTACATTAAATTAGATTTAAGTTGATGATACTATCGCCTCGTTTATATGTAGGTTAATGCATCTTTGCTCTAGGTCTGTGTGTGTACTCACACTGTTCGTGTAGGGCTTGCAACAAAATGTTTTAAACTCTTAATGTACTATTTTTTGTTTATTTATGGTCTTTGGATGGAGAATATGGATTATTAACTTTCTTGATTTTTTTTATTTAAGTAAAATCAATGTTCCTGTGCACTTTTTGATAAAAGGCATATCTGTTATTTTGCACCGTTTATAGAAAATAACTAATACTTTCATCATTTGCTGCACTTTGTCTAAAATCATGAATTGTTCAAAACTGTAGTTGAGTTGTTACATCCCTAGTAAATACAACAGGCACCTAGATGCATAATAGACAAGTATTTCGATAATAGAGCTGCAAGGCAGTTCGGATCCAATTAAAAAGTTCTATCTGGGCCTTGTCAGACAACGAGTCTAAGCTTCGTCTGCTGGCGCAACAAACACTGCTTGGGTTCTTTTCTACCTTGTTGCTGCATGTACGACCTAGCAATCCATCTCACTGACAAAGGCAAACGAGTACCATCCTGCCTGAAATAGACCGTATCACAGCACATGTGTCACTGGTATGTACAATTAGCTGCATCACATGACAACGGCCAGACTTTCAGTGTATGTACGTGGTGTGAAAAAAGTGTGTTTGCCCCCTTCCTCATTTCCTGTCCTTTGCATGTTGTACCACTTAAGTGTGTGGAACATCAACCAATTATAACAATAGTCAAGGGACAACACAGTAAACACAAAATGCACATTTGTAAATTAAAGTGTTTTTATTAACGGAGACAAAAAAATCCAAACACATGGACCCTGTGTGAAAAAGTGATTGCCCACCTGTTAAAACTACTATACACTGTGGTTGTCCACACCTGAGTTCAATTGTCTCTAGCACCACCCCAGTCTGATTATTGCACAACTGTTCCAAACAGGCACTCACTTAAATAGGAGCTGCTGGAACAGTAAGTCCCCAGAAGATCCTTAAAAGTACCATCATGCCGAGACCCAAGAAATTCAGGAACAATTTAGAAAGAAAGTATTGAATCATTCAGACTGGAAAGGGTTATAAAGCCATTTCCAAAGCGTTGGGAATCCAGACGAACCACACGTGAGGCCTTACCCAAATGGCGAAGACATGGTAACAGGAGTTCCGGTCCGCCCAAAATTACCCCAAGAGCCACAGCGAGATATCAAGAGGGCACAAAAGACCCCACAACAACGCCAAGAAGCAGACACTGGCCTCAGTAAGGCAGCGTTCATGCCTCCACCAGCAGGAAAGACTGGGCAAAAATGGCTGATGCAGAGTCAGGAGAAACCATGATGAGCAAAAAGAACACAAAGCTCGTCTCAATTTCTCCACAACACATCTTGATGATCCCCAAGACTTTGGGACAACATTCTGTGGGAACGATGGCAAAAGGGAAACTCTTTGGAAAGGTGTGTGTCCAGTATATCTGGTGTAGAAGGAAACACTGCATTTCATAAAAAGAAACCATTATACCAACAGTAAACATGGTTGGGTGGTAGTGTGATGGTCTGGGCTGCTTTTGCTGCTCAGGACCGCGAGACTTGCGTGATAAAAGGAACTATGAAGTCTGCTGTCTACCAAGAGATCCTGAAGGAGAATGGTCCGACCATCGTTCGTGTACACAAGTGAAACGAAATTGGGTTCTGCAGAAGGACAATGATCCTCAACACACAGCAAGTCCACCACCGAATGGCTTGAAGAAAAACAAAATGAAGCTTGGGGGGGCATAGCAAAGTCTTGACCTGATCCATTGTTATATGTTGTGGTATGACCGTAAAAAGCCGTTCTGCTCAAAACCCTCTAAGGTAACTGAGTATAGGAAATGTCTGCAAAGAGGCGAGGGCAAAATTCCTCAGGTGCGCTGTTAAAAGCCTCATGAACGTTCTCGCAAACGCTTGGTGCAGTGTTGTGCTAAGGGTGAGCCCAACCAGTTATTAGGTTTAAGGGGCAATCACTTTTTACACAGGGCCATGATGGTTGGATTTTTTTTCCCTTTAATAATAACACTTCATTTACAAATTGCCAATTTTGTGTTTACTTGTGTTGTCCTTGACTATTGTTCTAAATGGGTTGAGTTCCGACACATAAGTGTGACAAACATGCAAAAGGAACAGGAATGAGGAGGGGGCAACACTTTTTCACACACTGATGAAGTGAGTTTGTTGTGTGTGTGTGTGGTGTGTGTGTGTGTGGTGTGTGTGGGTGTGTGGGTGTGTGTGTGTGTGTGGGGGTGTGTGTGTTGAGAATTTATTAGCGAAGATATCAAGGGTTTGTTTTTTTTTCTTGTGTTTTTGTGTGTTTTTTCCTTGTTTTTTTTCTTGTGTTTTTTTGGTTTTGGGGTTTTTGTTTCTGACAGCAGAGTTTGCAATTCGTGCACTGTATCGGAAAGCTGTAGCAGAAAAAGTTAAAAACCTATTAGTGCATAGTTTATGTGGCCCCAAGATGAATTCTAAGTCATAACAAGCCTTCCTATCGAGCACAGGCCCCCACCCTCCTCCACGTAGTTGCAACTAGCCAAGGGACCCACGCGGATTAAGAAAAAAAACATGGACTCTTCAGAAGAGTCTTACTCGAGTTCTGGCGGGAACGTCACCAGCCGACAAAATCTTCAGAAATAATCATACGGGATATACATAGTGTGTGGAGATGATATCTCAATTAGCTCAAGCAACTAAGTCGGCAATGGCTTGAATGGCTTGGTTGTTCGTTGATACAAAAAGTTAACAAACTACAACTTTAAATGACTAACAACACACAAGAAGAAAAATATATAATACAGGCATACTCTTTATTGCGGCAGAGGGAAAGGAGTCATTAACTATTTTTGCAGGTACACTTGTTTAAAAGACCTTGCAGAGATGCGGTTAATTTGGTTGGAGCCGGGATAGAAGTGATCAATGCAATCAGCAAGAAGATGAACAGAAGAAAAACCAAACCTGGTTGCGGACGAGGAGTCTTGCTCGGACACCCAACATCAGATGGGGAGCTCGTCTGATAAATATAAAAACATTACCCAAATTTATTTTTTGAAACTGGGATCAAAAAAATTTCATTTTTTAAACAGTTTTTAGTCAATAAAGAAAGCTCTGTTGAAATTGAAACTGCAAGGTAGGACAGCTGCCTTACTAATCTTGATCTATATCAAATCACATGAAGCTGGAGATATATCGCACAAACCGTGTTATGGTCTTCTCTCGGTGTGGTGTTGCACATTGCTTTTGAACGTTTTTCACTCTTTAAAGTCACTGAAATAGCACTGTTCCCACACGGATGACGCAAGCACGCACTGCACACACCTTTACAAAAGCTCCAGCAAACATCAGTTTTAGGCAGCCCAATCTAAAAAAAAAGGCCGCGAAATCCTGAGGGACTGAATACTCAATACAATCGAGAATTGCACTAACAAAAATTCACTACAATGAATACCGTCCCAGCTTCATTACATGAACGTCTTAGCAGAAGCAGTACATCACTACTCAAGGGTGAATAATCTGAATGTTTCCAAATTTCGTGACTTAAGCACAGCCAGTGGCTCCCTTGTTTATGTTCTCCTGTTATTCTTGATCTTGAGTCATTGCACGGGTTCTCCCACCATTCACCATCTCCCTAGATGTTGAGAAAAGCAGATGTCCAAGAAAAATATCATTTCAAACGATGGGGTGAGCTGTATGAACGAGACCGCTGAAAACCCCCTTAGGGAAGAGGAAAGGTTGAAACCACATGCAGAGGGTTCATTTATGAGTTGGGAGTCCGGTCTTTTAATGTAATCCCTGCACCATCCTTTGTGGCAAATCCTGATGCCAGTAATGGTTCCTTTCTCCTCCTTCCTTTATCGTGGTGTGTGGTGTGTGTGGGGTGTGTGTGTGGTTGGGTGTGTGTGTGTGTGGTGTGTGTGTTGCACGTGCGTGCGTGCGTGCGTGGCATACTAACTGTAGAAAGATAATTGTTTTATACTCTGAAAACATTGTATTTGGTCAGCGAGAATCCTCTCTGGGGGTGCAAGAGCCTTTATAAAGTTCTTCTTCATCCCACTGGAAGCAGTATTTTTGTCTATCTATTTTTATCACGGAAACATACAGCCCTTGAGAGAGGCACTGAAACATGAAAGAAAGAAAAATACATAAAACAGAGGGAGGGAGGGGGAAAACAGAACAGGAGAATGCCACGGGGAACACAGCGAAGCAAACATGCCGTCACAACGGATATGCGTCCCTATTTGGGACAATCACACTCAGTTAAAGATGGGGTGTGCACCCAGTGTGATGCTGCATTAACGGACATACAATGATAGTAACTCACAACCACTGAAGATTAGTTTAAAGGAGATCTAATCAGAGATGGTAGAAATGGCAAGTGGATGAAACATAAATGATTGACGTAAGCCCCCCTTTAGGCCAAACCTCGGTGTAATTTAAAAAGCAGTGAAACACATTGATAGAGCTACTTTCCTTGAGGTTGAGCTAATTTGATCAGCTAATTTGTGAGATCTATCTCCCTGAGTGGTCAATGCTGAAAACACTCCTCACCCTGGGTTAGGTTAAAATCACATTTGTGATGTCAGCAGTACCATGTGTCCCCAAACCATACCAAACACCAAGGCATGATCTAATTGGGTTAGTTCTCGTTCTTACCATGACGGTATAACAGGGGGGGCAATTAATTTTGCAGAGGGCGCATGAGCAACCCGAGCACTGCTGGAGGGCCACATCGACAATATTTTCAATTAAATTTGACTCAGTATTATTTTGATATAGTAAGAGAATGGTAATAATTTCATTTAACTATCACTTCTCCTAATTATCCTTTATTAGGCTATGTGAAAGTAAAATGAAATTAAAATAAGAAAAAAAAACAATCATTGAATTGCTGAGGGAAACTGCATCTTCTGGGGGGTGTGCGTTGGTTAAAAAGTCTAGGGGTTTGCAGTGTCACCTCAACCATCAGCCTCCCTTGAGTGGCATCAGACAGATTAGGTATTGCTCTCATGCTTTGTCGTGTAGTGGCGATTCAGATATAATCTTTAACACAGCAACCTGTGAAACACAGATTAAGCTGTACTTTAATTTCTGTAAGAAAATTGGAAGTCCATGTTTGTTGAAAACACGGCCATGCGTCATCAACTTTCTTTTTTTAGCGTGAGCGGACTCTGGGGGTACCCGGCGCCATTAGGGGGTAACACGGGACATTTCTCGGGGGTAAACGGGCATCTCGCGGGGAAAGGAATTCGGGGGTACCCGGGCCACACTCATCGCTGTGCACCTTCCCTCACAGGTAGCACGGACATACGTCAATAAATAACACTGTTCAAAATAAAAGCAGCACAGTTGTCTCTGCACGCCAAGACATAGATGTTTTTTAAAAGTTATTTTGTAATTGTAATTGCCGCTGTTAACCTTCACTCACAATCACGCCTGCTCGTCCCCGGAAGTAACACAAATACGCTTTTCAAAACAACAAGCAGCCACCGTTGTATGCACCTCGACATAGATATATTTTAAATTAGTTTGTAATTTATGATGGAAACACGCGGCCGGAGTGGGAGCACAAAGGGCGGATGTAGCCCGCGGCCGTAAGTATGCCCAGGTCTGGGATATAAAGATGACAAGTTGCTAGTAACAAGACAGTGGCGAGATTAACGCGCTAAGTTGGCTTGTTTACTTTAAGTAATTACTCTTTTTCAAGAATATGTACATTGATAATTTTATTTGATTTTTGGATACTCCGTTCATTAGCAAAGTCCAATAGTTGTATATGCTAGCAGTTTATCATCTTCCACCGGATTTAGTTTTTATACAGGTATTTGTTTTGCGGGGTGAATCTGAAACAATGCCTGATGACCGGATGCGTGTCAGGGGCTGGAGGGATGGCGAGTGAAGTTACGCAGCAAGCCTACAACCCAAAGGGCAATTTACCAACACCAATTTCTGCATAGGTTCATCTGGGAGTAAGGCTGAGGGAATTTTCAATAAGGAACTTTGCAGCTATGGGGGAACTATCACCTCCTGCGGAGCTTCTGTGCCAACGCGACTTTCTCAATGCAAAAAGTACATCACCAGGAGGATCTGTCGCCAAACCAAATCTACATGGCGCGCAAGGATGGAAAAAAAAAATCACCTGTCTTGAATATTGATCACCCCGGTCGTTAAAGCTTGATGTACAAGTGACCATATCTACTTGACGGTCTGCCCCAGATGGATCAGTCAAACCAATGACAAGTTGGGATTGTTCAACCCAAGACCCTTACCAAAGGGCTTCTCTTGTAGGGCAACCTTCATGTGGACCATGAACTGGATTTTAGTCTCACGGAAACGTGGCAGCAGAGCAATGTTTCTTCCATTTCAACCAAGGCAGTCCACATGGATTTCGTTACATCTGTAAACCCTGACTCCATCGTGGGGGAGGTGGTAACGCATGCTCTATGCGAGAATGTAAACGGACATCACTCTCTGTGGCCTGATCACCTTCTTTTGACTGGTGGCTGTTAAACTCAGAGGACACACACCCAACAGTACTGCAGTTTTGTACAGACCAACCAAACCATAAAATATGTGGGATTCTGACTTTCCACTGTTCTAAGGTTTGAATGCAATGGTCCCTCAGTATCAGGATGGGGGATTTAATATACAAGGGACAATGTTCTAAGGCTGAATTCTCATTTCTCGGTCTTACCCCTACACCATTACCATACCCTTCCCCTCGTTTTTTGCGCGTTCACAAGGGACCTATTGTGTCCCAAGTGTTAAGGGTAGGGGATAAAACTGAGGCTGTATTAGTCTAGAAAAGGTGTGGAGCGGGGGGGAAAAAACGTTTCCCTTGCCTTCTCACTTGTAACACACAAGGCAACACTGGTGCTGCATTGACAGAGAGACACATAAATTAAGTACTTTCGGCTTAAATAATTGATTTCAAAAGTTAGACGTCTTGTTTTGTGGTCTATACCGTCCTGCTAATATATATGCAACCATGTTCCTAACTGAAACATTTTTAAAAACGCTAGCGTGCAATCCTAAAGCTAAATCGCTAACCTAACGTGATTTGCACAACCAGTCCCGCATTTCTCTGCCTTGAAGGGACTGTAAAATCGCATAGATTGTTGTGGTTTGATATGGGACACTGATGAACGTGAGGCCAAACAGGTCCAAGACTGGTCTGGCTAAGGTTTTGGCCGGTTATGTTTGATTTACGGCAATAAAGACAGATTTTGTTAACAAAATGTTTTTGAACATCAATGAAAGTCATAAACGGTGATAACTAACACAGATATACACACCAGATACAGGGTGTATATGTATGTGTACTGATACATGTGTAATACACATATGTTGCAAAACAGACCTAAGTACTACACAGATAAGAACTCGCCTCTGCACCACCAAAGTTGAACACAAAATAACTATAAAAAGGATAATATATAATGCATATGCTCTGTTGTCAAAACCCACACATCAACAGGACAGGACGGCATTTGGAAGTTTGTGATCAATACTGCATGGTGAGTAACCAAGTGGTGTCCCATTTCATAGGGTAGTTTTAACCACTTACCCCTTGGTTTCAAGGGCCAAGGGGTAGTGGTAAGGGGCCAGGGGTAGGGGTAAGAGGAGAAAGGGATGCGCCTAATGCATTCACAAAAAGACTTGGATGTGTGCTAGACTCATTTCACATCACACAATATATGAACTTTACAACCTACAACAAAAGGACATATTTTGATCTGGTCGGTGGCTCTCGTGCAAGCTTAGATAATATCGTCACTTGTTGAACTACCCATCCTTGAATTACAAAACGCTGTACTGTTTGACACCATGCCATCTGTCATAAAGTCCAATTTAACCAGAGGAACAAAAATCTTTTCCGGGTTTCAGAGTGCTCGTGGTATCTAATGCGAATATTTGATCAAAAAAATGAATAAACATGATTATGAAGCTGACCAGACATTTTCTACTTGACATTTTCCATAGTGTGAAACATAACAGTTAGTTGTACAAAAATAAATTAAGCTGTTGTGTGTATCACATTAGTGAGACACCCACAGAGAATTCTCATTGCTTCGCATTGTTTTATCAGGTACAGTCATTGTTTTAGGCCCCTTAACTTGATTGTTCAAATGCAAGTAGCAACAATCTTAAATTACATAATACAAGAGGTAGAGAGCTAGGAGCAATGCTGGTTACCAGGGTTTTATGTTTTCCCAGACAAATTCAGTCTTCTCCGCTTTATTCCAGACCTTAATACTTTAGGGTTTTGCCAGTTTTTCCAGATAATAGGCTTTGTTTAAATCCCCTTCATCTTATCATTACTTTTATCCAACTTATGCCGGACACAGTGGATACCATTGTGGGGGTACAGGGCCCCCTAATTATCTAACTACGGGGTGACACCTACAGCCAAAGGGTCCAATCAGGCCACTGTATGATTAGCAAAGTGTGGAAACTAAATTATTAAAACTAATTGATTCCAAATTAAAACAACAATCTCAGAGAATATCAGTTATTTTTGTGTAATTTTTTAGAATATTAACTCTTGCCTGGGTCCGTAACATATATTTTTTTCTACAATTCCTTCGAACTGATGTCGCAGCAGAAGAAACGTGGTTTGCCAGACATCAAGCGACAGAAATTCGTGGCAGATACAATATGATCTTTCCGCGTGGTTTGATGGCCCGGTCCATTGAGATTAATTAGGGGTATGTGGCACAAGAACAAAAAAAATCTGTGACACCCCTGATCTAAAGGTTAGAACTCTACTCAGTAGGATAGATCTTTTTTTTTTCTACAAAATCAGTTTATTTTTCATTTCCCCCGAAAAGGAAATCACATTTTGGCTGACCAAAAAGACAGACAGGGGCAACATGCCATAAAAGAGCATTAATTAAAATCTAGCAAAACTAAAGAGGCAAAAAATTTGAAAACAGTTTACATTCAGGTAACATACAGGTTAGGGAGCCCGTTAGGCCAAAATGATAATACAATATTGGATCAAATTGAGATCCAGGATTAATTATCACGATTATTTGTGATTTTACAAAATCAAAATTGTATTGTCACATAGGCTATTATGACTACTTCACATCCATATGTGCAACATTCTTTTTATGTTGAAGTTTGTATGTTGTAATACTTAATACTACATACAGCTGTACACTTGTACATTAAAATTATCTGAATAAATATATTAGAGTATTAGATTTAAAAATAATCTCGAGAAACCACCACCAACAAAAAAATAACTGATTAAAAGAAGCTAGGGGAGAGCCGGAGTGCGATGGATATATGCACTAACAGAGTGACGGCTGACTCATTATGAATGGGTCCAGCACAGGTCAAATGGCGGGTCAGCCAGAGGTACACACGTGTATGAATGTTCTGGTATCGCACTGCGCTGCATTATATGAACTAGAGACTCATGGCCATGGGTCACATCTCTGCCCAGTCCAGCAGGTCCGTCTCACATGCTAGTACCTCCCAACTGAAGTTTGAGTTTGAATGCAATAACTCTTTCTCTGTTTTTGGCAGTAGCCGCAATAGTAGAGTTACCAGCTAAAACACTTGTACAAATACAGGTTTGACTCTCATGCTTAACATAACAGCGTGTTAATAACAATGAAAACTGTAGCCCAAAGTCAGAAGTGTGGACCGGCGCTGTTGCCTCTGTTTCTCTACCAGGTTGCTTCCGCAGCCGCTGATTAAGTGACTGAGGGCGGTAAGAGAGTAAGCGAGTAAGAGGGAGATACAAACACAAACACAGACACAGAACGGCTTTACAGAAGAAATGGGTCATGGTAAACGCAAATTATTAATTAATTAACTAATTAAGAAACTATAACGAACTAACTAACTAACTAACGAACATATGGAGAATCAGATAGCTGTTCTAAACTTTGTTAGAACCACCAGAGCAAAACAGTTAGCTAGTTGAAGTTATCATTACCTGTACTGCTCTGTGCGGAATCCCAACAAAGTATTATAGAGTGAGCTGTCTCCCTCTGTAGCTAAAACAGAGACCCAAAACACACAGGGGAAAAGAGGAGGGCCTGTGGCAGCAATAGTGCAGTACAACAAATTAATATGTTTTTGTGGAAACTGAAACCTGAAAACCTATTCGGGTACAAACCTCAAACTTACAATCATGAACTGGCAAATGATAATATGGGCGCTTTAACTCGCCCCTTTGTGCTGGCCTAATTTCAGGACAGATGTTTATAAACTTTACAGAAATCTGATTTAAAGTGTTGTGAGCTTAAAGGCTCTTTAGGCCGCAACAATTATTACATAATTGACCCAAAAAGCAATTTTGGTCTGTGCTGTCCTCAGCCAGGACCTTGTCGAACCGAGGGCAGAAATTTCAGGCAGAAATGACTCTAAAGTACAATAAAGTTTTTAAAACAACTTATTGGTCCATCTAAAAAATAATGCTTCAAAACTTCATGCAACACAGTTTGACGAAAGGTTTGTCAATGGCTTGTTAGCGAGCAAATAATGTTATATCTTTCCAACATGATATTCCCGTAGACGGTATCGTTTCCAACGGGTAAACCCAGCAATTCAAACATTTCCAGTAAAATGAACACAACAAACCACATGTCCTGCCCCTCGCCTGGCTTCCTGGCATACCGCAAGTCGGAAGAAAGCGTCAGAGTCCTATTGATATGACTGTGTCAGATAAAAGAAAGTGTCTGGCAGTGTACGGTAGTAAATATGTGGAAAGTTTATACAGGGAAACACCCACGAGAAAAAAGTCAAAACAAATTGAAAATAAAAACTACTGAAAAAATGCATTAAACCAAATAAATATTAGCAAATAGGTACTTGTGCGGCAGGGAAGGGGTATCTACAGACACTGACCCCTTCTCCTCTCGGATTCTCTTCATAGTCAGAGTTACAAACCTTATAGAAACTGGATAAAGTCTGCATGGCCAAGTTCAAATTATGATGTATAGTTTAGATGTTGGGGGACTTCATTCCTTGACACACTGAGCTCTCTCCTTTAAGCGGTGTAAAAAATGTCCCTGAAGATTGTGACTAACTTTGCTATGGGGCGCTTATTCCCTGGAGCCTTGTGTTTTTTGTCACCAGCAGTTTCTGTTACGCTTGCAGTGCCCTGCGTGCCCGGCATGTTCCTGCTACGTTCAGGATACCCCAGCAGTTCCGCTACACCATGAACTGTTGTGTTTGGGGTTTGGTTTTGGGTGTTTCGGCCTTCCTGTGTTTGTGTTGGTTTTCTCAAGGAACGGTGTGTGGGCCGCTTTGTTACCCTGTGGGTGGCTTGTTCCGTTCCTGTTATTTTGAAGATGTTGTTGTCTCGTCTTGCTCTAGATTTTAATTCTGTGTCTATACCGCTATTGGGAGTACCTGATCGTTTTCCACATGATTCCCTGCCTCTTGTCACCTGCTCTTGGTACCTCGGGTAGATAATGTTTATGCTCAAGTTGTCTCTTGTTAGATAATCTTGTCTCGTCCACGACGGCTCCTTACGGGCTTGCCTGTGAGGTTACAGATTTGTCCCTCGTGAGTTTCCCCTGGTAGCCTTCACATTCTTAGTATCACCTTACCCCTTTTCGCCTGTTTTGTATTTGTCTTCCCCTGGCCTGTTGGGACTTGGCTTTGTATTTGGTCCCGGGCTTTTGCTGAACTCTTTTCAATAAAGCCTTTTGAAGCTCCCTACGCACGCCTTCTACTCTGTTTTGGGTCCTCCTTCCTACAACCAGAAAGAAGGAAATATTTACAACTACTATTCGAGTCATAGTTACATTGATCTTTTATTGTGACTATTATGCCACTGTTATCAAAAAGATAATTAGTAACAATTGTTTTAAAAAAAAAAAAAACTCGCTTAAAATCCAATTATGGTCCAAATCCAAACTGGACTTTGGGCAATTATTGGAGGCCAAACTGGCTGAAAAAAAAAAAAAAAAAAAGTCCTCAGACATATCTGTGACATAAGCAGGCAGTGGGAACTCAGGGACGGGGACAGCGTCGGCAGCCTGCACAGCCGTTATGTAACGGATTTCTCCAGACTGGAGGCGGGAAGAGGGTGAGAGACTAGGTTTCTTCCTGTCTCTGCCCAACCCCAATCGCTATACATTAAGCCTCAACTAGAAACCCAGGACGCTTGCAGCAACGAGCGATGGGAAAATGGAGGGGGGGGGGGGGTTAGGGAGGAAGTCAAAAAGAGGTCATGTCTGGCTTGGTTTAATAAACATAATGTATAATTTTACATTGACTTTCTTTGTTTATCATTCAATTCAGAATCTAATTCTTCTTTAGTTTTTTAGGATGTTATGAAATCCTACAGTGGCAAATGCAAAACTGAGACTTGCATTTCTGAAGCATATTCACTTATTAGGAGTAAGTAAGTATGTGGTATGTTTGCACCTTAAAAAAATTTAAAAAATTTAAAAAATGCCTTACAGAAAACAAGTCTAGGAAAGGACTCTGCAGATTAATACATTTTGAAGGAATCAAAAACAAAACAACCACCAGCTACCAAAATTAGAACTGGGTTATGGCTCTGTAAACAGGTGTTGCTTTGTGGGTCATTTAAGTATAGTAGGCCTGGCTCTGCGCTCTGGGGGGAAATATGATATGTCATGGGTTTACACCCAGTTGTGTTTAATAAGAGAGTTCCTCTTTTCTGCAATCTCTGCCAATGTTCCATATGAAAACAGCACATGCATTTTATGAATCATGACCACATTGGAGGGTTTAGACCAACCCTAAGGCCAAATGGCAAATGAGCCATACTGCGTTAAAAAGATCCTGTCTCCCAAGTTGAGGAAATATCTCCCACAAATAAAACGTGGCGTGACACTGGGTCGTGTGAAAAATGAATTCTGCGTGATGCACTGCAAGGAGAAGCACTTTTACTGTTATCGCGTTGCGGTCGACATTAGGCGAACACTGAAAACATTATAAGTGGAGGGAAAATTACTACCCACTCGTACCCCCACAATGCACGCTGACTCTGGTTGTCCTGGCAACATACTTAGACAGGGTGTGTTGAACAGACTCTCTGTGCCGGAATGAGTCATAGAAGCACGTCTGCTGGTCATCACAAAAAAAAACAAGATGTTGGCTATCCTGGAATAAAAAATTAAACATTAAACAACATTCTTCTCCTAACCTACTTTAATAGCCACACACTCACAATGAATACGTAGTGCGCATGCGCCAACGTGCATGCAGCCTGTTGCAGTGGCTCTGTCTTTCGGTTCTACTTTACTTTTTAACATTCATGTTTCTGATGGAAAAACAAAGTGGAAATATACAGTAATCTTTCCAAGTAAACACAAAATTAACAATATGGTAAAAGGACAATAATCGGTTGAGTTCAAGAACATTGACTTAATGTGTGTAATCTGAAAGCATAACACAAAAATGTAATTGCTGT
>NC_045747.1:34711549-34711697 GCF_008692095.1 Etheostoma spectabile | reverse complement strand
AATATTTTCAGAACATTTGGGTCCCTTGAACAAATTGTTATAACATCAAGTGAAATAAGTGAATATTAAAAAAAACTGTTCCTTTTGAACAAAAAAATAATTAAATGCCAATTCCAGCTGCTTTTAAAATGCAAAGACTCTTATATGA
>NC_045747.1:34710915-34711528 GCF_008692095.1 Etheostoma spectabile | reverse complement strand
GAGAGAGAGAGACTCAGATGGATGGGTTGCAGTTTGTGGAGGACTCATCATGGACAGAAAGTAGACAGCAGTGTGTAAGAGAGTTTTGCGGTGTGGGAATGTGTGTGTGTATCTATATGTGTGTTTTCAGGTCTCCAAGTGACCAATTTTTGTTCAAGTTTGGATGTCTACCTTACTCCTGAGCTTTTGTGATATACTGGAAACAATTCATATATATAATAAACAAAACAGTGACTTTGCACTTGAGAAAGCCTTCCCAAAAGAGTGTCCTTACCAATTATTAACGAGACACGTACATGCAATCCAGTTGTTTGCTTTTGGTGTCTGGTTCAGGGCTCGTTGAACATAATTACAAACGCACCGCATTTGGACTTCTGTGATGAGGTCTTTTTTGATATATGGCGCCAATCCAATTTAGCCACGTATACTGGTCTTGTCTTTTCAGAGGTAAATGACTGTACAAGCCTTGAATCTGAAGCATTACTGGAACACTTATCCCAGTCCCGTCATTTGACCTGTATGAATTGTGTCTTGTCACGGTCCTCAGCCCCACGTCCCTCTGCTCCGAGTGTTGGCGTAGAGCCACAAACTGCTCGTAGGTCAGCTGGCGTTG
>NC_045747.1:34707766-34710890 GCF_008692095.1 Etheostoma spectabile | reverse complement strand
AAGGATTGATTAAGACACCCTGTTTAATTCTCATTTATGCAATTATCTAATCAACCATCACAGGCATTGCTTCATGCATTTAGGGGTGTGGTCCTGGTCAAGACAATCTCCTGAACTCCTAACGAATGTCAGAATGGAAAGAAGGTTATTAAGCAACTTTGAGCGTGCATGGTTGTTGGTGCCAGCCGGCCGGTCTGAGTATTTCACAATCTGCTACATTACTGGGATTACAAGAATGGTGTGTGCAACTTGACTGAAACAACCACTCGTTACCAACCGAGGTATGCAGCAAATCATTTGTGAGCCACAACACCACAACTTGATGGGGAGGGCTACAACAGCAGAAGCCCCACAGGATACCCACTCATCTCTCTAAAATAGGAAAAAGAGGCTCTAATTTGCAAGAACCACCCAAAATTGGACAGCTGAACTGGAAAATGTTGCCTGTCTGATGAGTCTCAATTTCTGTTGGACATTCAGTGTATAGTAAATTTGGCGTAAACAGAATGAAAAAATGGATCCATCATGCCTTGTTCCACGTGTCAGGCTGGTGGTGGTGATGGTGTAATGTTGGGGGGAGTTTTCTTGGCACACTTTAGGCCCCTTAGTGCCAATTGGGCATCGTTTAAATGCCACGGCCTACCTGAGCATTGTTTCTGACCATGTCCATCCCTTTTATGGCCACCACGTACCCATCCTCTGATGGCTAACTTCCGCAGTAAATGACCATGTCACAAAGCTCAATCATTTCAAATTGTGTTTCTTGAACGTGACAGTAGTTCACTGTACTAAATGGCCCCACAGTCACCAGATCTCAACCAATAAAGCCTTGTTAGGATGTGGTGAACGGAAGCTTCGTGCCTGGATGTGCATCCCACAAATCTTCATCAACTGCAAGATGCTATCCATCAATATGGCCAACATTTCTAAGAATGCTTTCAGCACCTTGTTGAATCATGCCACGTAGAGTTAAAGCAGTTCTGAGGCAAAAGGGGGTCAACACAGTATTAGTATGGTTTTTCCTATTATCCTATGGTGAGTGTATAATACCAACACACCACACACACCCACACACAGTTGTGTTCAAAATAATAGCAGTCCAACTCCTAACCTCAAAATTATATTTTTTGTAGAAGTGATATTTCTGCTGGAAAATATTTACTAGTAAGTGTAGTAGAGTCATAGAAAACCAACAGACCAGGATACTCTGCTCCGTGATAAAGTTTCCTTGCCTTTGGAATTAATAACCCCACACATCGCATACCCTTCACCATACACAGATAGGCATGAACATTCCATAAGATCACCTCTCAATGCAAATTCAACCAGCTTTAAGCAACTGAAGTAACACCATGCCATCTCTGTGTACAATCTACAATGTAGTCGTGGTTGCCTTTTAAATTATCCTGCCGACAGAAAAAAAATACTGCACGAATAACTCAAAGTATTCACTTGCATGGCCTATCTGCTATTAGTTGTTCAATAAAATCTATTAAAGTTCTACCTGACAAATAACTCAACATTTGAATTCAATGTATATGCCTGTCTGATTATTACAAAACTAATGTTTATGTTATGTTTGTCTAAGATGTGTTTAGTTACCCAACATTTCCAGTTACTTTCTCATAATTCCCATAATTTCCCATTTCCGAAATTCACTGAAAATGTACATTTCCACCCCTGTCCCATACCTTGGAAGATAAAGCTGCCAGACCAGAGTTCGTCACCCTTACTCTCTGTATCCCAACCACAAGATTGGGACAAAAAATCAAATGCTCACAAGGCAGTTGCTAAATATTAGGTGAATCGTTAAAAGCGGATTAAAAATCAATAAAAGAATTTGTGTGCATGGGACCCACTTTCCTCAAGGTTTTTGAAGAGCAATTATGAGACTCTCACTCTCACTCTGCTTCAGGTGGCTACAGGTATTAACAGTTAAAATTTAAGACTTTTTAAGACTTTTTAATACCAGTTCTAAATGAAATTTAAGACCAATTTACGATGGAAAAACAAGTGGAAATAGTACAGTCATCTTTCCAATAAACACAAAATTAACAATATGGTAAAAGGACAATAATCGTTGGAGTTCAAGAACATTGACTTAATGTGTGTCTCTGAAAGCATACACAAAAATGTAATTGCTGTCTTAATTTATATTATTACAATATTTCAGAACATTTGGGTCCCTGACAAATGGTTATAACACAAGTGAAATAAGTGAATATTAAAAAAAACTGTTCCTTTTGAACAAATAATTAAATGCCATTCCAGCGCTTTTAAAATGCAAAGACTCTATATATGATTTGTGTGCCTAACAACAGAGAGAGAGAGAGACTCAGATGGATGGGTTTGCAGTTTGTGGAGGACTCTCATGGACAGAACGTAGACAGCGTGTGTAAGAGAGTTTTGCGGGTGTGGGAATGTGTGTGTGTATCTATATGTGTGTTTTCAGGTCTCCACAGTGACCATTTTTTGTTCAAGTTTTTGATGTCTACTCCTGAGCTTTTGTGATATACTTGAACACATTTCATATATTTAATAAACAAAACAGTGACTTTGCACTTGATAAAGCCTTCCCAAAAGATGTCCTTACAATTATAACGATACACGTACATGCAATCAGTTGTTTGCTTTGGTTTGTCTGGTTCAGTGTCTCGTTGAACATAATTACAAACGCACCGCATTTCTGACTTCTGTGATGACGGTCTTTTTTGTATATGGCGCCAATCCAATTTACCACGTATCTGGTCTTGTCTTTTCCAGAGGTAAATGACTGTACAAGCCTTGAATCTGGAAGCATTACTGGACCACTTCTCAGTCCCGTCATTTGACCGGATGAATTGTGTCTTGTCACGGTCCTCAGCCCCCTGTCCCTCTGCTCCGAGTGTTGGCGTAGAGCCACAAACTGCTCGTATCAGCTGGCGTTTTGGCTGTAGATTTCGCCGCAGACCATCTAGCGTTGTCGCTTGACTCGTTGCTTACGGTGGAGCAGAAACTAGCGATGGCTGGTTGCTGGCGTGCCTTTACGTAGTCTCTGTTTTTTGCTTTATACGTGTTATTCCACCGCTCTGATCCCCATTGCCCCCATCCCCAAGTTTGAAAATCTTCCGACACATAACGCAGT
>NC_045747.1:34707618-34707756 GCF_008692095.1 Etheostoma spectabile | reverse complement strand
TTCATAAGCATTTTCAGGCACCGACCTTAACCAAGGATACTAGTTGTTTTCAAGCCATTTGTCACTGAACTTGCATTTCCCCATGTTTCTAGATGGCTATCAACAATTGCCGTATCACCTGCATGCTGCTAAATTACG
>NC_045747.1:34707508-34707608 GCF_008692095.1 Etheostoma spectabile | reverse complement strand
AATTACAAATCTCACTGACTACGGCCGCGCCAACACCCGCCCACAAAGCAGATTGATTGGTTGAAGTGGTTAAGGTTAGGATAGCCGATTGGTCAGGGGA
>NC_045747.1:34707389-34707498 GCF_008692095.1 Etheostoma spectabile | reverse complement strand
ACAAATGGGGTTATGTTACCGCAACAACGCAGCGCAAAGCCTACCGGGAAGAAATATTCAACAACAGATTGCCTGCATTTTCGCCGTGACATGACACAAACATATTTAA
>NC_045747.1:34707040-34707352 GCF_008692095.1 Etheostoma spectabile | reverse complement strand
TTTAAGGCCTTAATTTTAGGAAACGTGATTTAAGACTTTTTAAGACTTTTTAAGGACCAGCAGCCACCCTGGAGAGTGGCAAATTCTACTCCCCTGCTTCGCCTGTAGGCAAATTGCATGGGATCCAATGCATTTTCAGTGATTCTTAAAATCTGTGACCGTATCAATTTCTCAAAATGTTTCATTAAAATTGAAGTAAGTGCGACAGGTCTAAAATCATTGAGAGTTTTTGAATGACTACATTCAGGGACCGGAACCACTACAGAATTCTCTCAGATTTTTGGTAAATGTTGTGTCAGCAGGGATTTATTA
>NC_045747.1:34706232-34707030 GCF_008692095.1 Etheostoma spectabile | reverse complement strand
GGAATATGTGACTCAGCTCTCTTGTACAGGTCTTGTTTTAATTACACGCCCACAGATGTTATCAGGTGCATGACTTTTATTAGTCTTTGTCCTACTGAAGATGTTCTCAACATCTCTATTTGTGATGTTGAAGTGCTGGTCATCCTTGAGTTTGTGTTGGAGTTCTTGGACCTCCTGGCTGAAATCAAACTTGTCAAAATGGGTATAGAAATGGTTGAAAGCATTGGCATGGTTTATTATTAAGGTATATCTTTACTTGTTTGCAGGGGATAATCATATCTCTACAGAAGGCCACATATGAGCAAATTTTATCATCATTTCATCCAAGTCCTTGCAGGATTCTTTAAAAATATCCCAGTCTGTCCAATTGTAACACTCCTGGAGGCAGACTCCTCAGCCCATTCTTTTAATGCCTTGGTTTGCACTTTCTCCTGTCTGCAGAGCCCAGCGGGGGGAGTGACATCGACATGTAGGTCTAAAGTGCATTAATAAGACTTTTGGAAGGAACATATTTCTCGAATTAGAAAAAAAAACAAAATGTGCCCTTTTTAATGATCTACTAGTTAGGTGCGGAAAAGTCCAGGTACTGCACTATGCCCTTGTGAAAGTATTGTTTAGGAACCAGTATTGAATATTTTTTTAACAATACCCAGCCCTACGTAGAAAATACCTAACACTCAATGTACAAAAATCTAATTTAGGACTCTGTGAATTAGATCAGCACTAACCCTTGTGTTGTCTTCCCAAAAAAATCAACATTTTTGTTGACACTTTTTAATCAATGTTTTTAACTTTTTC
>NC_045747.1:34706067-34706222 GCF_008692095.1 Etheostoma spectabile | reverse complement strand
GTCCCTTTTTTCAACACTTTTGACACTATTTTTCAATATTTGTCGCTTTTTTCAACATTTTCAACACTACATAACACTAACTTTAGTTTTACAGTTATTTTGGGAATTTATGATGTATAAACCTCATGTATAGGAAATTGTACCTAATGTTTGAG
>NC_045747.1:34705803-34706057 GCF_008692095.1 Etheostoma spectabile | reverse complement strand
AGAAAAGCAGAAATTAGGAATTATTTAGACTAAAAAAAAAGGAATGTATGTTGATGGATAATCACAGTCTGGAAAATGTCAACTTTTACTCAATACTATTTAAAATCCAATTCAATTGTTTTTTTCAAAGGCTATAAAATCGAATAAGACACCCCAAAATTAATGAAAGTGAGATTTGTACTTGCCAAAGATTGTTGTGTGCAATCAATCATGTTATTTTTGGGTAATTAAAAGAACATTGATATAGGAAAACG
>NC_045747.1:34705547-34705793 GCF_008692095.1 Etheostoma spectabile | reverse complement strand
ACCCGAGGACAACATGAGGGTTAAACAAGAATCGTGATTCATATTTGGTCAAGATTTCTTTCCCCCACCCCTTCTGTATCAGGGTAAGTGTGCACTAAGTGTGGGTCAAGTAAATGTAAATGTAAAATGTAAATGGACTGTATTTATATAGTTCTTTTCTAGGTCTTAACGACTACTCAAAGTGCTTTTACATAGTACAAGAACCGTTTACCATTTATACACTGTGGCCGAGGCTGCCGTACAAGG
>NC_045747.1:34703672-34705537 GCF_008692095.1 Etheostoma spectabile | reverse complement strand
TCATCCGATAAACACTCACACACATCTACCCTCGGGGTTCAGTGTCACATCGACATGGGCCCACAAGTATAGTGGGTTGGCATTTTGACACACTTGCATATTGCCTTGGTAATTGAATATGCACTTAGAGCTCAAGACCGCTTGTGTGGGTTTTGGGACAGACTTATGTATAAACCTCTTTCAGACATGCACTGCATACCTCAAATTAACCGGCAGAGTTGTTTGTGAGAACAAAAATGTCCGAATCATCAATCTTTACACTTGCAGCTCCTTAGTTTAAAATCTGTGTAATCGACTGAGCACAAAGTGTGAGAATTCACAGCAAGTGAGTGGGCGTGTCAATGACGTTTCCATGTGTGATAAAGAAGGGTGATTTACATGAAGATGGCAACAAAAATGTCTGACTGGAGAGACAATGAGATTTGTAAACTTCTGTCAGCAAAAGTTGACACCGAATTGGCTCAAGGAACAGCAAGAGGCTCGCTTGTTTCAACTTACATTACAAACCAGCATAGTGACAAAGTATTATCTACATCACGTCCTGCCTCCTACACTTTCTACCCAGCGCCACCCCTTCATCTAAAGCAAACTGAGTATATTTAAGTAAGAATGTATCCAACTCAAATCTCTTGTCGTGGGTTACATGTGTGAAAGGGACTCTTCAAACAATTTCAGAACTTGATCAGTCGGACATTGTCTGGAATTCATATGTGAAAACAGCTTTAATTTGCAACACTTCTATACCAACACATGGGTATTCCCTTGCAGTTGATGCACCCAATATGCAACAACGACTAAGAAAAGCACAATAGAGCAAAGCCAGAGGACAGGGGGCAATCATATGATGGCCTGGGTAAAACAGGAAGTGGCTCTATTGGCAGGCAATTAGAGGAGGTTGTTTGTAATTGCATGTGGGTTTAGGGCAACATGGATGAGGACAAAGAATATGCCTTTAATTCCATCATTAGACTCACCATGCTCCAAAGTTTTCTAGGGTGACTAACCTGACTGAGGAAAAAAAGGCCAGATGGGGCTAACACTTTGTCTTGGACAGGTTGTTCAACATCAAGGTAAATAGCATGGCCATTAGAGAGCAAATGCTTATTTTTAACAGCTGTAGTGTATATATATATATATATATATAATATATCTATACACACACATCACACACAACACACACACACACCCACACACACACACACACACCCCATAAAGGATTATTAGGAACACCTGTTTCAATTTCTCATTAATGCAATTATCTAATCCACCAATCACATGGCAGTTGCTTCAATGCATTAGGGGTGTGGTCCTGCTCAAGACAATCTCCTGAACTCCAACTGAATCAGAATGGGAAAGAAGGTGATTCAAGCATTTTGAGCGTGGCATGGTGTTGGTGCCAGACGGCCGGTCTGAGTATTTCACAATCTGCTCAGTTACTGGGATTTTCATGCACAACCCTTTCTAGGGTTTACAAAGAATGGTGTGAAAAGGGAAAAACATCCAGTATGCGGCAGTCCTGTGGGCGAAAATGCCTTGTTGATGCTAGAGGTCAGAGGAGAATGGACCAACTGATTCAAGCTGATAGAAGAGCAACTTTGACTGAAATAACCACTCGTTACACCGAGGTATGCAGCAGGTACCACTCATCTCCACTACAAATAGGAAAAAGAGGCTACAATTTCCAAGAGCTCACCAAAATTGGACAGTTGAAGACTGGAAAAATGTTGCCTGATCTGATGAGTCTCGATTTCTGTTGAGATATTCAGATGATAGAGTCAGAATTTTGCGTAAACAGAATGAGAACATGGATCCATCATGCCTTGTTGCCACTGTACAGGCTGCTGGTGGTGGTGTAATGGTGTGGG
>NC_045747.1:34703352-34703662 GCF_008692095.1 Etheostoma spectabile | reverse complement strand
TTGGCACACTTTAGGCCCCTTAGTGCCAATTGGGCATCATTTAAATGCCACAGCCTACCTGAGCATTGTTTCTGACCATGGCCACCATGTACCCATCCTCTGATGGCTAGAGATCCTCTGATGCACCATGTCACAAAGCTCAAATCGTTTCTCATCATCAACACAAATTGGTTTTTTGAACATGATAATGAGTTCACTGTACTAAAAATAAAATAAAATGGCCCCCACAGTCACCAGATCTCAACCCAATAGAGCACCTTTGGGATGTGGTGGAACGGGAGCTTTGTGCCCTGGATGTGCATCCCACAAA
>NC_045747.1:34689169-34703342 GCF_008692095.1 Etheostoma spectabile | reverse complement strand
CTGCAAGATGCTATCCTATCAATATGGGCCAACATTTCTAAAGAATGCTTTCATTAGCTTGCCTGCTAATCGGAAGGTTGGTGGTTTGATCCCCGCCCCTGCAGTCATTGTCAAAAAGTTCCTGGGCAAGACACTGAACCCCGAGTTGCCCCCGGTGGTGCGGCATCGTAGTTGTGAATGTGGTGGAATGTTTATCTGATGAAGCAGGTGCAACCATTGTACGCAGCCCGCCACAGTGTATGAATGTGTTGAATGGTGAATGTTTCCTGTAGATGTAAAAGCGCTTTGAGCAGTTGTTAAGACTGGAAAAGCGCTAGATAAATACAGCACATTTACATTTCAGCACCTTGTTGAGTCAATGCCACGTAGAATTAAAGCAGTTCTGAAAGTGAAAGGGGGTCAAACACAGTATTAGTATGGTGTTGCTAATAATCCTATAGGTGAGTGTATATATTTTTTACAGTGGATTTTATATATATACATAAAAATCATCTTGAATAATTATAATGATTATTATTAGATTATTATAACAGACATTTCACAATAGTTGTAAGGAGAATTGTTGTTTGTATTACGTTTTTTATTATATGACTTTAATACATTTTCAAAGCCTGAGTGCTGCTAGGCCTCAGATGGAGCTCGAGCCTTCCATCCATTTCTAAAAACTAAAGAAAAGACAGCTTACATTAAATTAGATTTAAGTTGATGATATATCTCCTCGGCTTTTATGTAGGTTAATGCATTCTTTGCTTCTAGGTCTGTTGTGTACTCACATGTTCGTGTAGGGCTTGCAACAAAATGTTTTTAACTCTTAATTTACTTATTTTTTGTTTATTTATGTTATTTGGATGTGAAATGTTATTATTAATTTCTTTAATTTTTTTTATTTAAGATAAAATACAATGTTCCTGTCACTTTTTGATAAAAGGACATATCTGTTATTTTGCACAGTTTATAGAAATAAACTAATACTTTTCAGTCATTTGTCTGCATTTGTCTAAAATCCTGAATTGTTTCAAATCGTGAGTTGAGTGTTACATCCCTATAAATAAAAAGGCACCTAGATGCATTAATAGACAAGATTTCGTAAATAATAAGCTCAAGGCATGTCTCAGGATCCAATTAAAAAGTTCTATCTGAGGCCTTGTTCAGCAAAGAGTCTACAGACTTCTGTCTGCTGGCGCTAACAAACACTGCTTGTTCTTTTCCTACCTTGTTGCTGCATGCTACGACCTATGCAATCATCTCACTGACAAAGGAAAAGTTACACATCCTGCCTGAAATAGACAGTCTCACAGCACACTGTGTCACTGGTATGTACAATTAGCTGCATCACATGACACTGGCCAGACATTTGACATTGTATGTACAGTGGTGTGAAAAAGTGTTTGCCCCCTTCCTCATTTCCTGTTCCTTTGCATGTTTGTCACACTTAAGTGTGTCGGAACATCAAACCAATTTAAACAATAGTCAAGGACAACACAAGTAAACACAAAATGCAATTTGTAAATTAAGGGTGTATTATAAGGAGAAAAAAAATCCAAACCATCATGGCCCTGTGTGAAAAAGTGATTGCCCCCCTTGTTAAAACATACTATAACTGTGTTGTCCACACCTGAGTTCAATTTCTCTAGCCACACCCAGGTCTGATTATTGCCACAACTGTTCACAACAAGGCATCAATATAGGAGCTGCTTGACACAGTAAGGTCCACCAGAAGATCCTTAAAGCTACACATCATGCCGGACCCAAAGAAATTGGAACAATTGAGAAAGAAAGTATTGAGATCTATCAGAATGGAAAGGGTATTAAAGCCATTTCCAAAGCTTGGGGATCAGCGAACACAGTGAGAGCCATTATCCACAAATGGCGGAAGACATGGAACAGGAGTGGCCGGCCGCCCAAAATTACCCCAAGAGCACAGCGACGACTCATCCAAAGAGGTCACAAAAGACCCACAACAACGTCCAAAGAAACTGAGGCCTCACCTTGCCTCAGTTAAGGTCAGCGTTCATGCCTCCACCATCAGGAAAGACTGGGCAAAAATGGCCTGCATGGCAGAGTTCCAAGGAGAAAACCACTGCTGAGCAAAAAGAACATCAAAGCTCGTCTCAATTTCTCCACAACACATTTGATGTCCCCAAGATTGGGACAAACTTCTGTGGACCGATGAGACAAAAGTGGAACCTTTGGAAGGTGTGTGTCCAAGTTATCTGGTGTAGAAGGAACACGCATTTATAAAAAGAACATTATACCAACATAAAATATGGTGGTGGGAGTGTGATGGTTGGGGCTGTTTGCTGCTTCAGGACCTGGAAGACTTGCCGTGATAAAAGGAACTATGAATTCTGCTGTCTACCAAGAGATCCTGAAGGAGAATGTCCGACATCTGTTCGTGTACACAAGCTGAAACGAACTTGGGTTCTGCAGAAGGACAATGATCCTAACACACCAGCAAGTCCACCACGAATGGCTGAAGAAAAACAAAATGAAGACTTTGGAGTGGCCTAGCCAAAGTCTTGACCTGAATCCTATTGATAGTGTGGTATGACCTTAAAAAGGCCGTTCATGCTCGAAAACCCTTAATGTAACTGAGTTAGGACAATTCTGCAAAGATGAGAGGCCAAAATTCCTCCAGGACGCTGTAAAAGCCTCATTGCACGTTATCGCAAACGCTTGGTTGCAGTTGTTGCTGCAAGGGTGGCCCAACCAGTTATTAGGTTTAAGGGGCAATCACTTTTTCACACAGGGCAGATTGTGTTGGATTTTTTTCACCTTTAATAATAAACCCTTATTACAAATTGCATTTTGTGTTTACTTGTGTGTCCTTGACTATTGTTTAAATTGGTTTGAGTTCCGACACTTAAGTGTGACAAACATGCAAAGGAACAGGAAATGAGGAGGGGGCAAACACTTTTTCACACCATGTATGCAGTGAGTTTGTGTGTGGTTGTGTTGTGTGTGTGTGTGTGTGTGTGTGTGTGTGTGTGTGTGTGTGTTTGAGAATTTATTAGCGAAGATATCAAGGGAATGTACAGCAGAGTTTGCAGTTTCGTGCACTGTATCGGAAAGCTGTAGCAGAAAAAGTTAAACCTATTAGTGCATAGTTTCTGTGGCCCCCAAGATGAATTCTAAGTAATAACAAGCCTTCCTTGATCGCGCACATGCCCCCACCCCTCCTCCACGTAGTTGCAAATAGCCAAGGACACCGCGGATTAAGAAAAAAAACATGGACTCTTCAGAAGAGTCTTTACTCGAGTTTCTGCGCGGGAAAGTCACCAGCCGACAAAATCTTCAGAACATAACCATACTGAGATATACAGAGTTGTGTGGAGCTGATAGTCTCAATTAGCTTCAAAGCAACTAATTCGGCAATGGCTTGAATGGCTTGGTTGTTCATTGATATCAAAAAGTTACAAACTAAAACTTTAACTGACTAAACACACAAGAAGAAAAATATATATATACAGGCATACTCTTCTGCTGGCAGAGGGAAAGGAGTCTATTAACTATTTTTAGCAGGTACACTTGTTTAAAAAGACCTTGCAGAGATGGGTTAATTTGGTTGGAGACGGGATATAAGTGATCAATGCAATCAGCAATGAAGATGAACAGAAGAAAACCAACCTGGTGCTCTGAAGATGGAGTCTTGCTCGTTGACACCCAACATCAGATGGCGGAGCATCGTCTGATAAATATTAAAAAAAATTACCTCAAATTTATTTTTTTGAAAATGTGGCATCAAAAATTTCATTTTTTTAAACATTTTTTAGTCAATAAAGAAGCCTGTTGAAATTTGAACTGCAAGGTCAGGACAGCTGCTTACTAACTCTTTCTCTATATCAAATCACATGAAGCTGGAGAATATATAGCACAACACAGTGTGTGTCTGTCTCTCTGTGTGTGTGTTGCACATTTCTTTTGAACGTTTTTTCACTTTAAAGTCACTGAAATATGCTACTGTTCCCCCACGACTGACGCAAGCACGCACTGCACACACCTTTTCACAAAAGCTCCCGCAACATCAGTTTTAGGCAGCAACAATCTAAAAAAAAAGGCCGCGAAATCCTGGAGGGACTGAATACTCAATACAATCGAGAATTGCAATAAACAAAAACTTCAATACAAACGCATACCGTCCCAGCCTTCTAATTACATGAACGTCTTAGCATAAGCAGTACATCAATACTCAAGTGTGAAATACTCTGAATGTTTCCAACTTTCTTGACATTTACCGCACAGTCAGTGGCTCCCTTGTTTCTGTCTCCTTGTATCTTGATCTTGAGTCATTGCACAGGGTCTCTCCCCCACCATTCACCATCTCCCTCAGATGTTGAGAACAGCAGGATGCCAAGAAAAATACTCTTTTCAAAAGATGGGGTGAGCTGTACTGTACGAGACCGCTGAAACCCCCCTTAGGGGAAGAGGAAAGGTCTTGAACACCCTGCAGAGGTTCATTCTGAGTTGGGAGTCCGTTCTTTTTAATGTAATCCCTGCACCATTTCCTGTTGTGGCCACTCCTGATGCCAGTAATGGTTCCTTTCTTCCTTCCTTCCTTTCTCTGTGTGTGTGTGTGTGTGTGTGTGTGTGTGTGTGTGTGTGTGTGTGTGTGTGTGTGCACGTGCGTGCGTGCGTGCGTTGCATACTACTGTAGAAAGATAATTGTTTATACTCTGAAAACATTTGTGTATTTGTGTCAGCGAGAATCCTCTCTGGTGGTGCAAGAGCCTTTTATAAAGTTCTTCTCTCATCCCACTGAAGCAGTATTTTTTTGTCTCTCTCTTTTTATCCACTGAAACAATACAAGCCCCTTGAGAGATGCTACTGAATACTGAAAGAAAGAAAAATACATAAACAGAGGGAGGGAGGGGAAACAGAACAGAGACTGCCACAGGGAACACAGCGACAGCAAACATGCCTTCACCAACGGATGATGCCGTCCCCTCTTTGGGCCAATCAGACTCATTTAAAGAATGGTGGTGTGCACCAGTGTGATGGCTGCATCTACTGCCATACAACTGATAGTAACTCACAACCACTGAGATTAGTTTAAAGGAGATCTAATCAGCGCTGTTTAGAATGGCAAGTGGATGAACAAATAAATGATTGACGTAATGCCCCCCCTTTAGGCCAAATCTGTGTAATTTAAAAAGCAGTGAAACACATTGATAAGATGCATAATTTCCTTGAGGTTTGAGCTAATTTGATCAGCTAATTTGTGTGAGATATATCTCCCTGAGTGTCAATGCTGAAAACACTACCTCCCCCTGGGTTAGTTAAAATCACATTTGTGATGTCAGCAGTACCATGTGTCACAAACATACCAAACCCAAAGGCATGATTCTAATTGTGTTTAGTTCTTAGTTCTTACCATAGACGGTATATAACAGGGGTGGGCAATTAATTTTTGCCGAGGGCCGCATGAGCAACCCGAGCACTGCTGGAGGGCCACATCGACAATATTTCAATTAAATTTTGCTCAGTATTATTTTTGATATACCGTAAGATAAATGGTAATAATTTCATTTAACCTAACTTTATTATCCTTTATTAGGCTATGTGAAATTAAAATGAAATTAAAATAAGAAAAAAAAACAATCATTGAATTGCTGATTGAAACTGCATCTCTGGGGGTGTGAAGTTTGGTAAAAAGTCCTAGTTGGGTTTGCAGTTTCACCATCAACCATCAGCCTCCCTTGAGTGTCATCAGACAGATTCCGGTATTTCTCCTCATGCTTTGTCGTGTAGTGGCGATTCAGATTATAATCTTTAAACACAGCAACCTGTGAACCACAGATTAAGCTTTACCTTTAATTTCTGTAAAGAAATACTTGGCAGTCCATGTCTTGTTGAAAACACGGCATTCGTCATCAACTTTTCTTTTTTTAGCGTGAGCGGACATCTTGGGGGTAACCGGGCATCTCGGGGGTAACAGGACATCTCGGGGGTAACCGGGCATCTCGGGGGTAACAGGACATTTCGGGGGTAACCGGGCATCACTCATCGCTGTGCACCTTCCCTCACAGGTTACGCACGGACATACGTCCATAAATAACACTTTTCAAAATAAAAGCAGCACAGTTGTCTTGCACGCACGACATAGATGTTTTTTTAAATTTATTTTGTAATTTGTAATTGCCGCTGTTCACCTTCACTCACAATCACGCACGTGCATACGTCCACACGGAAGTAACACAAATAACGCTTTTCAAAACAAAAGCAGCACCGTTGTATTGCACACTCGACATAGATATATTTTAAATTTATTTTGTAATTTATGATTGGCAACACGCGGGCCGGAGTGGGACGCACAAAGGGCCGGATGTAGCCCGCGGGCCGTAAGATGCCCAGGTCTGGTATATAAAGATGACAAGTTGCCTAGTAACAAAGACAGTGGCGAGATTAACGCCGCTACGTCTGGCTTGTTTACTTTAAGTAATTTTACTCTTTTTTCAAGAATACTGTACATTGATAATTTTATTTGATTTTTATACTCAGTTCATTAGCAAAGTCCAATAGTTGTATATTGCTATGCAGTTTATCATCTCTCCACCGTATTTAGTTTTTATACAGGGTATTTTGTTTTTATGCGGGGTTGAAGTCTGAAACAATGCCTGATGACCGGATGCCGTAGTAAGGTAGGCTGTAGAGGATGTGAGTTAAGTTACCGCAGCAGCCTACAACCCACAAGGGCTACTTACCCACAACAATTTCATGCATAGGTTACATCTGCTGGAGTAAGGATGAGGGAATTTTCAATAAGTGAACTTTGCCAGCTATGGGGGAACTATGCACCTCCTGCGGAGCTTCTGTGCCAACGCGACTTTCTCCAATGCCCAAAGTACATCAACAGAGGATCTCGTCGCAACCAAATCTACATGGCTCGCAAGGATGGAAAAAAAAATCCCCTGTCTTTGGAATATTGATCACGGTCATTTAAAGCCTGACTGACAAGTTGACCATACTCTACTTGCCTGTCTGCCCAGATTGGATCAGTCAAACCGACTGAAAGTTGGATTGTTCAACACAAGAACCTTACCAACAGGGCTTCTCTTGTAGGCAACTTCATTGTGGACCATGAACTGGATTTTCTATGTCTCACGGAAACGTGGCAGCAGAGCAATGATTTCTTCCATTTCAACCAAGCAGTCCCACATGGATTTCTTTACATCTGTAAACCCTGCTCATCCGTTGGGGAGGTGGTCTCGCACTGCTCTATTGCGAGAATGTGAAACTGACACCACTCTCTGTGCCTGATCACACTTCTTTTGAACTGGTGGCTGTTAAACTCAGAGGACCCACACCCAACATTACTGCAGTTTTGTACAGACCACCCAAACCATAAAATATGTTTGATTCTGAACTTTCCACTGTTCTTAGTGTTTTGAATGCAATGTCTCCTCATTTAATCCTGATGGGGGATTTTAATATACATATGGACAACTGTTCTAAGGCTGAATCTCATTTCTCTGTCTTACCCCTACCCCTTACCCCTTACCCCTTCCCCTCGTTTTTGCGCGTTCACAAGGGACCTATTGGTGTCCCAATTGTTAAGGGTAGGGGATAAACTGAGGGCTGTATAGCCCTAGAAACCGAGTGTGGAAGCGACCTCACTTGTAAACACACAAGCAACAATGGCTGCTGCATTGACCAGAGAGACACATAAATGTAAGTACTTTCGGCTTAAATAATTGATTTAAAAGTTACGACAGTCTTGTTTTGTGGTCTATACAGTCCTGTACATATATACTTGCAACCATGTTCCTAACTGAAACTTTTTAAAAATCGCTAGCTTGCAATCCTAACGCTAATCGCTAACGCTAACGTTGATTTGCACAACAGTCCCGCATTTCTCTGCCTTGAATGGACTGTATACATCGCATAGATTGTTGTTGGTTTTGATATGGGACACTGATGAAATGTGAGGCCAACAGGCTCCAGACTGGTCTGGAATACGTTTTTGCCTGTTATGTTTGATTTATCGGCAATAAAGACAGATTTTTGTTAACAAAATGTTTTTCTGAACATCAATGACATTCACAACGGTGATAACTAAAACAGATATACACACCATGTATACAGGGTGTATATGTATGTGTACATGATACATGTGTATACACATATGTATTGCAAACAGACCTAAGTACTACACAGATAAGAACATCTGCCTCTGCACCACCAAAGTGAACACAAAATAACTATAAAATATATAAATATATAAATGCATATGCCTCTGTTGTCAAAACCCACACAATCAACAGACAGAGACGGCATCTTGGAAGTTTGTGATCAATACTGCATGGTGATGTAACCAAGTGGTGTCCCATTTCATAGAGGTATGTTTTCACCCCTTACCCCTTGGTTTCAAGGGCCAAGGGGTAGGGGTAAGGGGCAAGGGGTAGGGGTAAGATGGAGAAATGGGATTCAGCCTAATGCATTCACAAAAGACTTTGGATGTGCTAGACTCATTTCACATCACACAATATATTAACTTTACAACCTACAACAAAGGACATATTTTAGATCTGGTCTGTTGCTCTAGTATCAAGCTTAGATAATATCAGTACTGTTGAACTACCCATCTCTGAATACAAAGCTGTACTGTTTGACACCCATCTGCCATCTGTCATAAAGTCCAAGATTCAACCAGAGGAACTCTTTTCAGGGTTTCAGAGTGCTAGTGTATTTAAATGCCAGAATATTTGATCAAAAAATGAATAAACATGATTATGAAGCTGACCAGACATTTTCTACTTGACATTTTTCAATATTGTGAACATACAGTATAGTTGTACAAAAAAACATTAAGATGTGTGTGTATCACATAGTGAGAAACCCACAGAGAATTATCAGTGATTCTGCAGTTGTTTTATCAGGTTACAGCTCATTGTTTTACTGCCCCTTAACTTTATTGTTCAAATGCAAGTAGCCAAACAATCTATAATTACATTAACTACAAGAGGTAGAGAGCTAGGAGCAATGCTGGTACCAGGGTTTATGTTTTCCAAGACAAATTCCAGTCTTCTCCGCTTTATTCCAGACCTTAATACCTTTAGGTTCTTTGCCAGTTTTTCAAGATAATAGGCTTTGTTTAAATCCCCTTCATATTATCCTACTTTTATCCCACATTACTGACGGACACAGTGGATACCATTGTGGGGTACAGGGCCCCCTACATTCATCTAAATCAGGGGTGACAACATACGCCAAAGGGTCCAATCAGGCCCACTGTATGACTTAGCAAAGTGTGGAAACTAAATTATTAAAACTAATTTGAATTCCAAATTAACAACTTAAATCTCAGAGAATATCAGTTATTTTTGTGTAAATTTTTTTAGAATATTACACCTCTTGCCTGGGTCCGTAACATAATTTTTTTCCTACAATTTCCTTAGAATGCTGTCGCAGCAGAAGCAACTTGCGTTTGCCAACATCAAGCTGACAAGAAATTCTGTGGCAGATACAATTACTGATCTTTCCGGAGTGGTTTACTGGCCCGGTCCACTTGAGATCTAATTAGGGGTATGTGGCCCAAGAACAAAAATCTGTTTGACACCCCTGATCTAAATGGTTTAGAACTATACTCAGTAGGATAGATCTTTTTTTTTTCTACAAATCAGTTTATTTTTCATTTCGAAAAGGAACTCACATTTTGGACTGACCAACCGACAGACAGGGCAACATTGCCATAAATAGAGCCATTAATTAAAATCATAGCAAAACTAAAAGATGCAAAAATTTGAAAACAGTTTCACATTCAGTTACACAGACAGTTAGGGCTGCACGATTATGGCCAAAATGATAATCACAAATATTTTGATCAATATTGAGATCCAGATTAATTATCACGATTATTTGTTGATTTTAACCAAAATCAAAATTGTATTGTCACATAGGCTATTTATGACTACTTTCACATCCATATTGTGCAACATTCTTTTTATGTTGAAGTTGTATGTTGTACATACTTACATACATACATACAGCTGTACACATGTAAATTAAAATTATCTGAAATAAATATATTAGAGTAATTATATTTAAAAATATATCTCTGAGAAAACCCCACCAACAATAACTGATTAAAAGAGCTAGGGAGAGACGGAGTGCGATGGATATATGCTACTCACAGAGTGACGGCTGACTCATTATGAATGGGTCCAGCACAGGTCAAATGGCGGGTCAGCAGAGTTACACACGTGTATGAAATGTCTGTATCGTCACTGCGCTGCATTTATATGAACTATGATACTCTGGCCATGGGTCACATCTCTGGCCCAGGTCCAGCAGGCTCCGTCTCACATGCTAGTACTCTACCAACTGAAGTTAGTTGCATTCAATAACTTCTTTCTCTGTTTTTGGCAGTAGCCGCAATAGTAGAGTTACCAGCTAAAACACTTGTACAAATACAGGTTTGCCTCTCATGCTTAACCATATACAGCTGTGTTAATAACAATGAAAACTGTAGACAAATGTCAGAAGTGTGGACCGGCGCTGTTGCCTCTGTTTCTCTCCATGTTGCTCCGGAGCCGTGATTAAGTGACTGAGGGCGGTAAGAGAGTAAGAGAGTAAGAGGAGAGATACAAACACAAACACAGACACAGACACGGCTTTACAGAAGAAATGGGTCATGTAACGCAAAATTTATTAATTAATTAACTAATTAACTAACTAACTAACTAACTAACTAACTAACTAACTAACTAGCTGGGAGACATCAGCTAGCTGTTCTTACCACTTTGGTTAGAACCACAGTAGCAAAAACAGTTAGCTAGTTGAAGTTATCATTACCTAGCTACTGCTCATGTGCGACTCCCAACAAAGTTATTATAGAAGTGAGATGTCTCCCTCTGTAGCTAAAACAGAGACCCAAACACACAGGGGGAAAAGAGGAGCTGCAGCAATGTGCAGTACAACAAAAATATGTTTTTTTGGAAAATGAAACCATGTAAACCTATTCGGGTACAACCTCAAAATACAATCATGAACCTGAAAATGATAATATGGGCGCTTTAAACTCTGCCCCTTTGTGCTGGCCTACTTTCAGACAGATGTTTATAAACTTTACAGAAATCTGATTTAAAGTGTTGTGAGCTTTAAAGGCTCTTTAGGCCTGCAACAATTATTACATAATTGACCAAAAGTCAATTTTGGTCTGTAGATGTCCTCACGCCAGGACCCTTGTCGAACCTCGGGCAGAAATTTCAGGCAGATATGACTCTAAAGTACACTAAAGTTAAAACAACTTCTTTGTTCATCAATAAATGCTCAAAACGTCATGCCAACACAGTTTGACGAAAATGTTTGTCAATGTCTTTTATCGAGCAAATAATGTTATATCTTTCCCAACATGATATTCCCGTAGACGTGTATAGTTTCCAACTGGGAACCCAGAAATTCCAACATTCCATGTAAAATGAACACAACAAACAACATAGTCCATGCCCCTCGCCTGGCTTCATGGCAATACCGAAAGTCGGAAGAAAGCGTCAGAGTCCTATTTGATTATGACTGTGTCAGATAAAAGAAAGTGTCTGGCAGTGTAAGGTAGTAAAATATGTGGAAAGTTTATTACAGGAAAACATCCCACGAGAAAAAAAGTCAAAACAAATTGAAAATAAAAACTACTGAAAAATGCATTAACCTATAATAAATACTTAGAAAATAGGTACTTGTAGCACGGCAGGGAAGGGTGTATCTACAGACACTGCACCCCTTCTCCTCTCTGCTTCTCTTCATAGTCAGATTTACCAACCCTTATAGAACTGGCTCAAGTCTGCCTTGCACCAGTTCAATTATGCTGTTATAGTTTTAGACTGTTGGGGGACTTCCTTCCTTTGACACACTGAGCTCCTCTCCCTTTCCATCTGTGTACATCCATGTCCCTGAAATGCTTGTTACTAACTTTGCTCTGGGGCGCTTATTCCCTGGAGCCCTTGTGTTTTTTTGTCACCCAGCAGTTTTCTGTTACGCTCTGCAGTGCCCTGCTGTGCCCTGCTATGTTCCTGCTACGTTCCTGCTACACCCAGCAGTTCCCTGCTACACCATGAACTGTTGTGGTTTGGGGTTTTGGTTTTGGGTGTTTCTTGGCCTTCCTTGTGTTTGTGTTGGTTTTCTCCCCGGAACGGTGTTGTTGGGCCTGTCTTGTGTTCCCCTGTGTGTCTGCTTGTTCCGTTTCCTGTTTTATTTTGAAGTCTGTTTTTTGTCTCGTCTTGCCTCTAGATTTACTTCCTGTGTCTTACCGCTCTTGTGATTACCTGATGTTTTCCACATGATTCCCTGCCCTCTTGTCACCTGCCTCTCGTTACCTCGTGTATATAATGTTTATGCTCCCGTTGTCTCTTGTTAGATACTCTGTCTCGTCCACGACGGCTCCTCTACGTTCTTGCCTGTGAGTTTACCAGATTTGTCCCTCGTGAGTCTTCCCCTGTGTAGCCTTCCCTATTCTAGTATCACCTTCCCCTGTGCCTGTTTTTGTATTTTGTCTTCCCCTGTGCCTGTTTTGGACTTTGGATTTCGTTATTTGCTCCGTGTCTTTTGCTGAACTCTTTTCAATAAAGCCTTTTGAAGCTCCCTCCTGCCGCCTTCTACTCTGTTTTTGGGTCCTCCTTCCTACCCCACCAGAACAGAATGAACTATTACAACTACTATTTCTAGTCATAGTTACATTATCTTTATTGTGACTATTATTGCCACTGTTATAAAAAAGATAATTAGTCACAATTGTTGTTTAAAAAAAAAAAAAACTCGCTTAAAATCCAATTATGTGTCCAAAATCCAAACTGGACTTTGGGCAATTATTGGAGCCAAACTGGCTGAAAAAAAAAAAAAAAAAAAAAAGTCCTCAGACATATCTGTGACATAAGCAGGCAGTGGGACCTCAGGGACTGGGACAGCGGCGGCAGCCTCCACAGCCCGTTATGTAACTGATTTCTCTCAGACTGGAAGGCGGGCAGAGGGTGAGAGACTAGTTTTCTTCCTGTCTCTGCCCACCCCCCACTCGCTATACATTTAGCCTCAACCTCGGAAAACCAGGACGCCTTGCAGCAACGAGCGATGGGAAAATGGAGGGTGGGGGGGGGGGTTAGGGAGGGACGTCAAAAGAGGTCATGTCTGGCTTTGTTTATATAAACATACATGTATAATTTTTACATTGACTTTCTTTGGTTTATCATTCAATTCAGAATAGTAATTCTTTCTTTAGTTTTTTAGGATGTTAATGAAATCCTGACAGTTGGCAAATGCAAAACTGATTACTTGCATTTCTTAAGCATTATTTCACTTATTAGGATTAAGTAAGTATTGTGTCATTGTTTGCACAACTTAAAAAAATTTAAAAAATTTAAAAAATTGCCTTCCAAGAAAACAAGTCTAAGGAAAGGACTCATGCAGATTAATACATCTTTGGAAGGAATTAAAACAATAACAACCACCAGCTACCAAAATTATAACTGGGTTATTGGCTCTTGTAAACAAGGTGTTGCTTTGTGGGTAATTTTAAGTATAGTAGGCCTGGCCTCTGCGCTCCTGGGAAATATTATATAGTCATGCCTGTTTTACACCCAGTTGTGTTAATAAGAGAGTTCTCCTTATCTCTGCATCTCTGCAAATGTTCCATATGAAAACATCACATGCATTTTGAATGAATCATTGACCACATTGGAAGGTTTTAGACAAAAAGACAAATGGCAAATGAGCCATACTGCGTTAAAAATATCATGTCTCCCCCAGTTGAGGAATATTATCCTCCCACAAATAAAACGTGGAGTGACACTGGGTCGTGTGAAACATGAAATTCTGCGTGATGCACACTGCAAGGCAGAAGCACTTTTACTGTTATCGCGTTGCGTAGACATTTTAGGCGAACACTGAAAACATTCTAAGTGGAGGGAAATTACTCACACTCTACCCCAACCAATGCACGCTGCTCTGTTGTTTGTCCTGGTCACCTACCTTAGCCCAGGGTGTGTTGAACAGCCTCTCTGTGCCTGGAATGAGTCATAGAATCACGTCTGATGGTCCATCAAAAAAACACAAGATGTTGTCCTCATCCTGGAATAAAAATTTAAAACATTAACACATTTCTTCTCCTAACCATAACTTTAAACTAGCCACACACTCACAATGAATACGTAGTGCGCATGCGCCAACGTGCATGCAGCCTGTTGCAGTT
>NC_045747.1:34676480-34689159 GCF_008692095.1 Etheostoma spectabile | reverse complement strand
TCGTCTTCTTACTTTTACTTTTTAACAGTCTTCATGTTTCTATTTAACACTTTTTTGTTTCTTACGTGTGTAATTCTTAGACTCTAAGTCACTAACTTAACTACACTCTCTCAAATCATGCGAGTTGAGAGAGTTTTGGATAGTCACGGCACCGTTGCGCAGCAACTTCATGACCGCTTTGTTTACACCCGGGACCAGCTGATTGCGCTGAAGCCAAACAAGGCGCCCGTCTTGGGCGTCCCGCACAGACATCCCCAGGAAATCTGGAGGAGGACACGGTCGAGGATGCAGAGGTGGAATGAAACGGCAAGGGAAGAGAGGGGTCCAGGCAAAGGAGACTTAGGAGAAGGAGATTAAGCCGTGTCTCCCTCTCTCATCATGGGCAATGTGAGGTCACTGGCTAATAAGATGGAGAGGCTACAGCGTTAGTCCGAGTCAGCGGGCCGAGGTTAAGCGAGTGTAGTCTAATGTGCTTCACGGAGACTTGGCTACACTCGGATGTTCCCAACCACAACGTCTCCATCAACGGCTTTCAGACTGTTCGGGCCGACAGGGACTGCACCGAGGGGAAGGAAGAGAGGAACAGAAGAAGGGAGGGAAGAAAAAAGGAAAAGAACTAGCCTCCCGAAACCCTCGAAGGACGATTAGGAAGTCTCAAAAGAGGAAGGGGAAAAAATGAAGCAAGCTAGAAAGGGAAAGAACTAAGGGTCAAGCGAAGAGAAACCTGGGTGAATGTGGAGAGCGGAAGGAGGCCCAACCGGTAGGTTGAAGTGCAGCATGGGCCACAAAGGCAGATGCGGGGATGGGGGGGCACCTGTAGAATAACACCGGCGGGCAATGGAAGGGTGGGTTTCTGGCGGGTTGTCCTTGCTATTGTTTAAATGGTTGAGGTCCACACCTTAGTTGACAAACAGGCAAGGAACAGGAATGAGGAAGGGGGCAACACTTTTTCACACCACTGTATGCAGTGATTTGGTTGGTGTGGGGGGGTGTGTGTGTTGTGTGTGTGTGTGGGTGTGTGGGGGTGTGTGGTGTGTTGGTGTGTGTTTGAGATTATTAGCGAAGATCAAGGGAATGCAGCAAGTTGCAGGTTCTGTGCACGGTAGCGGAAAGCTGTTAGCAGAAAAGTAAACCTGAGTGCATAGTTTTGTGGCCCCAGATGAACTAAGTAATACAAGCTTCCTGGATCGCGCACATGCCCCCACCCCGCCCTCCACGTAGTTGCAAATAGCCAAGGACACCGCGGATAAAAAAAAAAACATGGACTCTTCAGAAAGTCTTTACTCTTTTTCTGCGCGGGAAAGTCACCAGCCGACAAAACTTCAGAACAACCATACTGAATCGAATATACAGAGTTGTGTTGGAGCTGATGTCTCAATTAGCTTCAAAGCAACTAATTCGGCAATGGCTTGAATGGCTTGGTTGTTCATTGAATCAAAAAGTTACAAACAAAACTTAACTGACTAACACACCAAGAAGAAAATATTATATCCCAGGCAACTCTTCTGCTGGCAGAGGGAAGGGATCTATTAACTATTTTAGCCGTCCACTTGTTTAAAAAAGACCTTGCAGAGATGGTTAATTTGGTTGGAGACGGATATAAGTGATCAATGCAATCAGCAATGGAAGATGAAACAGGAAGAACCAACCTGTGTTTCTGAAGAGATGAGTCTTGCTCTTGACACCCACATCAGATGCGGAGCCATCGTCTGATAAATATAAAAAAATTACCTCAATTATTTTTTGAAAAATGTGGCATCAACAAATTTCATTTTTTTAAACACTTTTTAGTCATAAAGAGCCTGTTGAAATTTGAACTGCAAGGTCAGGACAGCTGCTTACTAACTCTTCTCTAATCAAATCACATGAAGCTGGAGAATATAGCACACAACAGTGTGTGTCTGTCTTCTCTGTGTGTGTGTTGCACATTTCTTTTGACGTTTTTCCTTTAAGTCACTGAAATATGCTACTGTTCCCCCACGACTGACGCAAGCACGCACTGCACAACACCTTTTCACAAAAGCCCCGCAACATCAGTTTTAGGCAGCAACAATCTAAAAAAAAAGGCCGCGAAATCCTGGAGGCTGAATACTCAATACACTCGAGAATTGCAATAAACAAAACTCAATCAAACGCATACCGTCCCAGCCTTCTAATTACATGAACGTCCTTGCATAAGCATACATCAATACTCAAGTGTGAAATAACTCTGGAATGTTTCCAACCTTCTTTACATTTACCGCACAGTCAGTGGCTCCCTTTTTCTGTCTCCTTGTATCTTGATCTTGAGTCATGCACAGGTCTCTCCCCCACCATTCACCATCTCCTCATGTTGAACAACAGGATGCCAGAAAATATCTTTTAAAGATGGGGTGATCTGTACTGTACGAGACCGCTGAAACCCCCCTTAGGGGAAGAGGAAGGTCTTGAACACCCTGCAGAGTTCATTCTGAGTTGGGAGTCCGTTCTTTTATGTAAATCCCTGCACCATTTCCTGTTGTGCCACTCGGATGCCAGTAATGGTTCCTTTTCTCTTCCTTCCTTTCTCTGTGTGTGGTGTGTGTGTGTTGTGGTGTGGTTGTGTGTGTGTGTGTGTGTGTGTGTGTGTGTGCACGTGCGTGCGTGCGTGCGTTGCAACTACTGTAGAAAGATAATTGTTTATACTCTGAAACATTTGTGTATTTGTGTCAGCGAGAATCCTCTCTGGTGGGTGCAAGACCTTTTATAAAGTTTCTCTCTCACCCACGAAGCAGTTATTTTTGTCTCTCTCTTTTTAAATCCACTGAAACAATACAAGCCCTTGAGAGATCGACTGATACTGATGAAAGAAAAAAATACATAAACAGAGGGAGGGAGGGGAAAACGAGACTGCGCACAGGGACACACAGCGACAGCAAACAGCCTCACCAACGGATGATGCCGTCCCCTCTTTGGGCAAATCAGACCTCTTTAAAGATGGTGTGTGCACCATGTGATGGTCGCATCTACTGCCATACAACTGATAGTAACCACAACCACCTGAGATTAGTTTAGGAATCTAATCAGCGCTGTTTAGAATGGCATTGGCTGAACAAATAAATGATTGACGTAATGCCCCCCTTTAGGCCAAATCTGTGTAATTTAAAAACTTGAAACACATTGATAATGCTAATTTCCTTGAGTTTGAGCTATTTGATCAGCTAATGTGTTAGTAATATCTCCCTGAGTGTCATGCTGAAAACACTACCTCCCCCTGGTGTAGTTAAATCACATGTGGATGTCAGCAGTACCATGTGTCACAAACTACCAAACCCAAAGGCAATGTTCTAATTGTGTTTTAGTTTAGTTCTTACCATAGACGGTATATAACAGGGTGGGCAATTAATTTTTGCCGAGGGCCGCATGAGCAACCCGAGCACTGCTGGAGGGCCACATCGACAATATTTCAATTAAATTTTGCTCCAGTATTATTTTTTGATATACCGTAAGATAAATGGTAATAATTTCATTTAACCTAACTTTATTATCTTTATTAGGCTATGTGAAATTAAAATGAAATTAAAAGAAAAAAAAAAAACAATCATTGAATTGCTGATTGAAACTGCATCTCTGGTGTGAAGTTTGGTAAAAAGTCCAGTTGGGTTTGCAGTTTCAGCATCACCCATCAGCCTCCCTTGAGTGTCATCAGACAGATTCCCGGTATTTCTCCTCATCTTGTCGTGTAGTGGCGATTCAGATGTATAATCTTTAAACACAGCAACCTGTGAACCACAGATTAAGCTTTACCTTTAATTTCTTGTAAAGAAATACTTGGCAGTCCAGTCTTGTGTGAAACACGGCATTCGTCATCAACTTTTCTTTTTTTTAGCGTGAGCGACCATCTGTAACCGGGCATCTCGGTGAACAGGACATCCTCGTAACCGGTGCATCTCGGGGGTAACAGACATTTCGGGGGTAACCGGCATCACTCATCGCTGGCCCTTCCCTCACAGGTTACGCAGGACATACGTCCATAAATCCACTTTTCAAATAAAACACACAGTTGTCTTGCACGCCCGACATAGATGTTTTTTAAAATTATTTTGTAATTTGTAATTGCCGCTGTTCACCTTCACTCACATCACACGCCACGTGCATACGTCCACACGGAAGTAACACACAATACGCTTTTCAAAACAAAAGCGCACACCGTTGTATTGCACACTCGACATAGATATATTTTAATTTATTTTGTATTTTTAGATTGCAACACGCGGGCCGGAGGGGACGCACAAGGCCGGATGTAGCCCGCGGCCTAAGATGCCCAGGTCTGTATAAAGAGGACAAGTCCTAGTAAAAAGACAGTGGCGAGATTAACGCCGCTACGTCTGGCTTGTTTACTTTATAGTTTACTCTTTTTTCAAGAATACTGTACATTGATAATTTTATTTGATTTTATACTCAGTTCATTAGCAAAGTCCAATAGTTGTTATTGCTATGCAGTTTATCATCTCTCCACCGTATTTAGTTTTTATACAGGGTTTTTGTTTTTTGCGGGGTTGAAGTCTGAAACAATGCCTGATCCCGGATCCGTAGTAAGGTAGGCTGTAGAGGATGTGAGTTTAAGTTACCGCAGCAGCCTACAACCCACAAGGCTATTACCCACAACAATTTCATCATAGGTTACATCTGCTGGAGTAGGATGAGGGAATTTTCATAAGAGTGAACTTTGCCAGCTATGGGGGAACTAGCACCTCCTGCGAGCTTCTGTCCAACGCACTTCTCTCCAATGCCCAAATTACATCAACAGAGATCTCGTCGCACACATCTAATGGCTCGCAAGGATGAAAAAAAAATCCCCTGTCTTGGAATATTGTTCACGGTCATTAAAGCCTGACGACAAGTTGACCATACTCTACTTGCCTGTCTGCCAGATTGGATCAGTCAAACCGACTGAAAGTTGGATTGTTCAACACAAGAACCTACCAACAGGGCTTCTCTTGTAGGCAACTTCATTGTGACCATGAACTGGATTTTCTATGTCTCACGAAACGTGGCAGCAGAGCAAGGTTCTTCATTTCAACCAAGCAGTCCCCAGGTTTCTTACATCTGTAAACCCTGCTCCTACGTTGGGGAGGTGGTCTCGCACTGCTCTATTGCGAGAATGTAACTGACCACACTCTCTGTGCCTGATCACACTTCTTTTTGAACTGGTGCTGTTAAACTCAGAGGACCCACACCCACATTACTGCGTTTTGTACAGACCACCAAACCAAAAACTGTTTGATTCTGAACTTTCCACTGTTCTTAGTGTTTTTGAATGCAATGCTCCTCATTTAACCTGTGGGGGATTTTAATATACAATGGACAACTGTTCTAAGGCTGATCTCATTTCTTGTCTTACCCCCTACCCCTTACCCTTTAACCCCTTCCCCTCGTTTTTGCGCGTTCACAAGGGACCTATTGGTGTCCCAATTGTTAAGGGTAGGGGATAAATGAGGGCTGTATAGCCCTAGAAACCGAGTGTGACGCACCTCACTTGTAACACCACAAGCAACAATGGCTGCTGCATTGACCAGAGAGACACATAAATGTAAGTACTTTCGCTTAAATAATGATTTAAAAGTTACGACAGTCTTGTTTTGTGGTCTTACAGTCCTGTACATATATTTGCAACCATGTTCCTAACTGAAACTTTTTAAAAATCGCTAGCTGGCAATCCTAACGCTATCGCTAACGCTACCGTTGATTTGCACAACAGTCCCGCATTTCTCTGCCTTGAATGGACTGTATACTCGCTAGATTGTTGTTGTTTTGATATGGGACACTGATGAAATGTGAGGCCAACAGGCTCCAGACTGGTCTGAATACGTTTTTGCCTGTTATGTTTGATTTCATCGCACAAAAGACAGATTTTTGTACAAAATGTTTTCTGAACATCAATGACATCACAACGGTGAAACAAAACAGATATACCACCATGTATACAGGGTGTATATGTATGTGTACATGATACATGTGTATACACCTATGTATTGCAAACAGACTAAGTACTACACAGATAAGAACATCTGCCTCGCACACACCAAGTGAACACAAAATAACTATAAAATATATAAATATATAATGCATATGCCTCTGTTGTCAAAACCACAACAATCAACAGACAGAGACGGCATCTTGAAGTTTGTGATCAATACTGCATGGTGATGTAACCAAGTGTGTCCCCATTTCATAGATGTATGTTCACCCCTTACCCTTGTTTCAAGGGCCAAGGGGTAGGGGTAGCAAGGGGTAGGTAAGATGGAGAAATGGGATTCAGCCTAAGCATTTCACAAAAACTTTGGATGTGCTAGACTCATTTCACATCACACAATATATTAACTTACAACCTACAACAAAGCATATTTTAGATCTGGTCTGTGCTCTAGTATCAAGCTTAGTAATATCAGTACTGTTAACTACCATCTCTGAATACAAAGCTGTACTGTTTGACACCCATCTGCCATCTGTCAAAAGTCCAAGATTTCAACCGAGGAACCCTTTCAGGTTTCAGAGTGCAGTGTATTAAATGCCAGAATATTGATCAAAAAATGAATAAACATGATTATGAAGCTGACCAGACATTTTCTACTTGACATTTTTCAATATGTGATACATACAGTATAGTTTGTACAAAAAAAACATTAAGGTTTGTGTGATCACATAGTGAGAAACCCCAGAGAATTATCAGTGATTCTGCAGTGTTTTATCAGGTTACAGCTCATTGTTTTACTGCCCCTTAACTTTATTGTTCAATGCAAGTAGCCAAACAATATAATTACATTAACTACAGAGGTAGAAGCTAGGAGCAATGCTGTGACAGGGTTTAGTTTTCCAAGACAATTCCAGTCTTCTCCGCTTTATTCCAGACCTTAATCCCTTTATTTCTTTGCCAGTTTTTCAGATAATAGGCTTTGTTTAAATCCCCTTCTATTATCCTACTTTTATCCCACATTACTGACGGACACAGTGGATACCATTGTGGGGTACAGGGCCCCCTACATCATCTAAATCAGGGTGACAACAACGCCAAAGGGTCCAATCAGGCCCACTGTATGACTTGCAAAGTGTGGAACTAAATTATTAAAACTAATTTGAATTCCAATTAACAACTAAATCTCAGAGAATAGTCATTTTTTTGTGTAAATTTTTTAGAATATTACACCCTTCTGGGTCCTAACATAATTTTTTTCCTACAATTTCCTTAAATGCTGTCGCAGCAGAAGCAACTTGCGTGGCCAACATCAAGCTGACAAGAAATCTGTGGCAGATCAATTGATCTTTCGGAGTGGTTTACTGGCCCGTCCACTTGAGATCTAATATAGGTATGTGGCCCAAGAACAAAATCTTTTGACACCCCTGACTAAATGGTTTAGAACTACCTCAGTAGGATAGATCTTTTTTTTTCACAATCAGTTTATTTTCATTTCGAAAAGGAACTCACATTTTGGACTGACACCCGCAGACAGGCAACATTGCCATAAATAGAGCCATATTAAAACATAGCAAAACTAAAAGATCACAAATTTGAAAACAGTTTCACATTCAGTTACACAGACAGTTAGGCTGCACGTTATGGCCAAAATGATAACACAATATTTTGATCAATATTGAGATCCAGATTATTATCACGATTATTTGTTGATTTTAACCAAAATCAAATTGATTGTCACATAGGCTATTTATGACTACTTTCACATCCATATGTGCAACATTCTTTTTATGTTGAGTTGTATGTTGTCACTACTTACATACATACATACAGCTGTACACATGTAAATTAAAATTATCTGAAATAAATATTAGAGTAATTTATTAAAAATATATCTCTGAGAAAACCCACCACTAACTGATTAAAAGAGCTAGGAGAGACGGATGCGATATATATGCTACTCACAGAGTGACGGCTCTCATTATGAATGGGTCCAGCACAGGTCAATGGCGGGTCAGCAGAGTTACACACGTGTATGAATGTCTGTACGTCACCTGCCTGCATTTATATGAACTATGATACTCTGGCCATGGGTCACATCTCGGCCCAGGTCACAGGCTCCGTCTCACATGCTAGACTCTACCAACTGAGTTAGTTGCATTCAATACTTCTTTCTCTCTGTTTTGGCAGTACCGCAATAGTAGAGTTACCAGCTAAAACACGTTACAAATCAGGTTTGCCTCTCATGCTTAACCATATACAGCGTGTTAAATAACAATGAAAACTGTAGACAAATGTCAAAGTGTGGACCGCCTGTTGCCTCTGTTTCTCTCCATGTTGCTTCCGGGCCGTGATTAAGTGACGGCGGGCGGAAAGAGTAGAGAGTAGAGGGAAGATACAAACACAACACACACAGACCAGACACGGCTTTACAGAAGAAATGGGTCATGTAACGCAAAATTTATTAATATACTAATTAACTAACTAACTAACTAAACTAACTACTAACTAACTAACTAGCTGGGGACATCAGCTAGCTGTTCTTACCACTTTGGTTAGCCCACAGTAGCAAAACAGTTAGCTAGTTGAAGTTATCATTACCTAGCTACTGCATGTGCGACTCCCAACAAGTTATTATAGAAGTGAGATGTCTCCCTCTGTAGCTAAACAGAGACCCAAACACACAGGGGGAAAAGAGGACTGCAGCAATGTGCAGTACAACAAAATATGTTTTTTTGGAAAATGAAACCATGTAAACCTATTCGGGTACAACCTCAAAATACAATCATGAACCTGAAAATGATATATGGGCCTTTAACTCTGCCCCTTTGTGCTGGCCTACTTTCAGACAGTGTTATAAACTTTACAGAAATCTGATTTAAAGGTGTTGTGAGCTTAAAGGCTCTTTAGGGCTGCAACAATTATTACATATTGACCAAAAGTCATTTTGGTCTGTAGATGTCCTCACGCCGGACCCTTGTCACCTCGGGCAATTTCAGGCAGATAATGCCTCTAAGTACACTAAAGTTAAAACAACTTCTTTGTTCATCAATAATGCTCAAACGTCATGCCAACCCAGTTTGACGAAAATGTTTGTCAATGTCTTTTATCGAGCAATAATGTTTATATCTTTCCCCACATGATATTCCCGTAGACGTGTATATTTCCAACTGGGAACCCAGAATTCCAACATTCCATGTAAAATAACACAACAAACAACATAGTCCATGCCCCTCGCCTGGCTTCATGGCAATACCGAAAGTCGGAAGAAAGCGTCAGTCCTATTGATTATGACTGTGTCAGATAAAAGAATGTCGGCAGTAAGTAGTAAAATATTGGAAAGTTTATTACAGAAAACATCCCACGAAAAAAAAGTCAAAACAAATTGAAAATAAAAAACTACTGAAAAATGCATTAACCTATAATAAATACTTAGAAAATAGGTACTTGTAGCACGGCAGGGAAGGGTGTATCTACAGACACTGCACCCCTTCTCCTCTCGCTTCTCTTCATAGTCAGATTTACCAACCCTTATAGAACTGGCTCAATCTCTTCGTGCACCAGTTAATTATGCTGTTATAGTTTTAGACTGTTGGGGGACTTCCCTTCTTTGACACACTGAGCTCCTCTCCCTTCCTCTGTGACATCCATGTCCTGAAATGCTTGTTACTAACTTTGCTCTGGGGCGCTTATCCCTGAGCCCTTGTGTTTTTTGTCACCCAGCAGTTTTCTGTTACGCTCTGCAGTGCCCTGCTGCCCCTGCTATGTTCCTGCTACGTTCCGTGCTAACAACCCAGCATTCCCTGCTACAACCATGAACTGTTTGTGGTTGGGGTTTTGGTTTTGGTTTTCGTGGCCTTCCTTGTGTTTGTGTTGGTTTCTCCCCGGAACGGTTGGTGGGCCTGTCTTGTGTTCCCCTGTGTGTCTGCTTGTTCCGTTTCCTGTTTTATTTGAAGTCTGTTTTGTTGTCGTCTTGCCTCTAGATTTCTTCCTGTGTCTTAACCGCTCTTGTGATTACCTGATGTTTTCCACATGATTCCCTGCCCTCTTGTCACCTGCTCTTGTTACCTCGTGTATATAGTTTATGTGCTCCCGTTGTCTCTGTTAGATACTCGTCCTCGCCACGACGGCTCCTCTACTTCTTGCCTGTGAGTTTACCATATTTGTCCCTCGTGAGTCTTCCCCTGTGTAGCCTCCCTATTCTAGTATCACCTTCCCGGTGCTGTTTTGTATTTTGTCTTCCCCTGGCCTGTTTTGGACTTTGGATTTTCGTTTTGCTCCGTGTCTTTTGCTGACTCTTTCAATAAAGCTTTTGAAGCTCCCTCCTGCCGCCTTCTACTCGGTTTTGGGTCCTCCTTCCTACCCCACCAGAACGAAGGAACTATTACAACTACTATTTCTAGTCATAGTTTACATTATCTTTATTGTGACTATTATGCCACTGTTATAAAAAGATAATTACCACAATTGTTGTTAAAAAAAAAAAAAACTCGCTTAAAATCCAATTATGTGTCCAAATCCAAACTGGACTTTGGGCATTATTGGAGCCAAACTGGCTGAAAAAAAAAAAAAAAAAAAGGTCCTCAGACATATCGGTGACATGCAGGCATTGGGACCTCAGGGACTGGGACAGCGGCGGCAGCCCTCCACAGCCCGTTTTAACTGATTTCTCTCAGACTGGAAGGCGGGCAAGGGTGAGAGACTAGTTTTCTTCCTGTCTTCCGCCACCCCCCACTCGCTATAACATTTAGCCTCAACCTCGGAAAACCAGGAGCCCTGCAGCAACGAGCGATGGAAAATGGAGGTGGTGGGGGGGGGTTAGGGAGGGAACGTCAAAGAGGTCATGTCTGGCTTGGTTTATATAACTACATGTATAATTTTACATTGGACTTTCTTTTGTTTATCATTCATTCGATATATATTCTTTCTTTAGTTTTTTAGGATGTTAATGAAATCCTGACAGTTGGCAAATGCAAAACTATTACTTGCATTTCTTAAGCATTATTTCACTATATGTTAGTAAGTATGTTGTCATTGTTTGCACAACTTAAAAAAATTAAAAATTTAAAAATTGCCTTCCAAGAAAACAAGTCTAAGGAAAGGAACTCATCAGATTAATACATCTTTGGAAGGAATTAAACAATAACAACCACCAGCTACCAAATTATACTGGTTATTGGCTCTTGTAAACAAGGTGTTGCTTTGTGGTATTTTAAGTATAGTAGCCTGCCCTCTGCGCTCCTGGGAAATATTATATAGTCATGCCTGTTTTACAACCCGTTGTGTTAATAGAGAGTTCTCCTTATCTCGCATCTCTGCAATGTTCCATATGAAAACTCACATGCATTTTGAATGAATCATTGACCCATTGGAAGGTTTAGACAAAAAGACAAATGCAAATGCCCATACTGCTGTTAAAAATATCATGTCTCCCCCATTAGAATATTATCCCCCACAAATAAAACGGGGAGTGACACTGGTCGTGTGAAACATGAAATTCTGCGTATGCACACTGCAAGCAGAAGCACTTTTACTGTTATCGCGTTGCGTAGACATTTTAGGCGAACACTGAAAACATTCTAGGGAGGGAAATTACCACACTCTACCCCAACCATGCACGCTGCTCTGTTGTTTGTCCTGGTCACCTACCTTAGCCCAGGTGTGTTGAACAGCCTCTCTGTGCCTGGAATGAGTCATAGATCACGTCTGTGATGCCATCAAAAAAACACAAGATGTTGTCTCCATCCTGGAATAAAAATTTAAAACATTAACACATTTCTTCTCCTAACCATAAACTTTAACTAGCCACACACTCACAATGGATATAGTGCGCAGCGCCAACGTGCATGCAGCCTGTTGCAGTTGCTCTTCCTTTCGTCTTCTTACTTTTACTTTTTAACAGTCTTCATGTTTTCTATTTACACTTTTTTTGTTCTTACTGTGTAATTCTTAGACTCTAAGTCACACTTAACTACACTCTCTCAATCATGCGGTTGAGAGGTTTTGGATAGCAACGGCACCGTTGCGCAGCACTTCATGACCGCTTTGTTACACCCGACCAGCTGATTGCGCTGAAGCCAAACAGGCGCCCGACACAGACATCCCCACGGAAATCTGGAGGAGGACACCGAGGATGCAGAGGTGGAATGAAACGCAAGGGAAAGAGAGGGGTCCAGGCAACGGGACTAGGAGAAGGAGATTTAGCCGTGTCTCCCCTCTTCATCAGGGCAATGTGGGTCGGCTAATAAGATGGACAGCTAACAGCGTTATTCCGGAGTCAGCGGGAGTATAGCGAGTGGTACAAATGTGCTTCACGGAGACTTGGCTACACTCGGATGTTCCAACCACAACGTCTCCATCAACGGCTTTCAGACTGTTCGGGCCGACAGGGACTGCACCGAGAGCGGTAACGTAAAGGCGGGGGCTTGCCGTTCAGTTTAACAACAGATGGTTTAATCCTGGTCACATTACGATTAACAGCGTATCTGTAGCCCGCCTTGAACCTCGCTGTGGACCCGCCATATTATCTGCCACGGGAAATCTCACATGCCATCGCCGTTGCTGTTTACATTCCGCCCTCTGCCAACCCAACGTCGGCGTGTAACGTCACCCCACCGCCATGTGCTGAACTCCAGACTCACACCCCAGTGCCCTCAAGTGATCTCGGTGACTTCAACCATGTCCACCAGGACCACCACACAAACTAACTTCAACCCTAGTTTGACTGCATTACTAAAGATTGAGAGT